>NW_021288017.1:0-978 GCF_002162155.2 Triticum dicoccoides
TCGAGTGGCCAAATGGGCGATTGAACTTCTTCCCCTTGATATCAAGTTTGAGGCAAAGAAAGCCATTAAGTCCCAGGCAATAGCAGATTTCCTCGCCGAGTGGATTGAACAACAGCAGCCGACTGAAGTTCACTCGGAGCATTGGACCATGTTCTTTGATGGCTCTAAGATGTTGAATGGTTCCGGTGCTGGGGTTGTCCTGGTTTCCCCCAGAGGAGATAAGCTCAGATATGTGCTCCAGATTCACTTTGATTCCTCCAACAATGAGGCAGAATATGAGGCCCTCTTATATGGGTTGCGCATGGCCATTTCACTCGGCGTCCGTCGCCTGATGGTCTATGGCGACTCGGATTTAGTGGTCAACCAGGTGATGAAGGAGTGGGACGTGAGAAGCCCAGCCATGACTGGATACTGCAGTGCAGTGAGGAAGCTGGAAAAGAAGTTTGAGGGGTTGGAGCTCCATCATATACCCCGACTGAAAAATCAAGAAGCTGATGATCTAGCAAAGATAAGTTCCAAGAGAGAAGCCATTCCGAGTGGTGTGTTCTTGGAGCATATACACACTCCGTCAGTCAAAGAAGATCCTTTCACCGAAGAAACTCCACAGCCCAAGAGTGCCACAGATCCGACTGAGGTTGAAGTCCCAGCGGTGGTCGACTTGATCATGGAGGTCTTGGTGGTCATTCCCGACTGGACAGTTCCATATGTCGCGTATATCCTGAGAAAAGAGCTTCCGGAGGATGAGGAAGAGGCTCGACAGATCGTCCGTCGATCTAAGGCCTTTACCGTAATCAAAGGACAATTATACAGAGAAAGCGCGACTGGAGTTGGTCAGAAGTGCATAACACCAGAAGAAGGTCGACTCATCCTCAATGATATCCACTCGGGAACCTGTGGTCATCATGCGTCCTCTCGGACCATCGTGGCCAAAGCATACCGAGCCGGATTTTACTGGCCAAAGGCGAATGAGATGGCAAA
>NW_021288018.1:0-962 GCF_002162155.2 Triticum dicoccoides
AATTGTTGTTGCATCTTTTACGTGGCTGCAATTGGGTTCTAGCAAGAACGTTTTCTTACCTACGAATCACCACAACGTGATTTTGTCAACTTCTATTTACCCTTCATAAGGGCCCTGTTCATCGATTCCGCTCCAACTAAAGTGGGAGAGACAGACACCCGCCAGCCACCTTATGCAACTAGTGCATGTCAGTCGGTGGAACCGGTCTCACGTAAGCGTACGTGTAAGGTTGGTCCGGGCCGCTTCATCCCACAATACCGTTTGAGCAAGAAAAGACTAGTAGAGGCAAGTAAGATGACAAAATCCACGCCCACAACAAAATTGTGTTCTACTCGTGCAAAGAGAACTACGCATAGACCTAGCTCATGATGCCACTGTTGGGGAACGTTGCAGAAAATTAAAAATTTTCCTACGGTTTCACCAAGATCCATCTATGAGTTCATCTAAGCAACGAGTCAAGGGAGAGAGTTTGCATCTACATACCACTTGTAGATCGCGTGCGGAAGCTTGCAAGGTGATGATGTAGTCGTACTCGACGTGATTCGAATCACCGATGACCAAGTGCTGAACGGACAGCACCTCCGCGTTCAACACACGTACGGGACGAGAGACGTCTCCTCCTTCTTGATCCAGCAAGGGGAAAGGAGAGGTTGAGGAAGACAGCTCCACCGGCAGCACGACGGCGTGGTGATGGTGGAGAGGCAGTACTCCGACAGGGCTTCGCCAAGCACACAACGGAGGAGGAGAGGTGTTGGGGAGGGGAGGGCTGCGCCTTGGAGGGTGGTACGGCTGCCCTCCCCTCACCCCTCTATTTATAGGGGGAAGGGAGAAGGGGGCCGGCCCCCTAGAACCCATCTAGGGGGGGTGCGGCGGCCTAGGGGAGAGGGGAGAGGGTGGCTTGCCCCCCAAGCCAAGGGGGCGCCCCCTCTAGGGTTCCCCCTCAACCCTAGGCGCATGGGCCC
>NW_021288019.1:0-1689 GCF_002162155.2 Triticum dicoccoides
GGTCATCGGTATTGTACCGGGACCACCGGAAGGGTCCCGGGGGCCCACCGGGTGGGGCCACCTGCCCCGGGGGGCCACATGGGCTGTAGGGGGTGCGCCTTGGCCTACATGGGCCAAGGGCACCAGCCCCTAGAGGCCCATGCGCCAAGATATAGGAAAAAGGGGAGAGTCCTAAAGGGGGAAGGCACCTCCGAGGTGCCTTGGGGAGGATGGACTCCTCCCCCCCTCTTAGCCGCACCCCTTTCTTGGAGGAAGGGGAAAGGCTGCGCCTCCCCCCTCTCCCCTGCCCCTATATATAGTGGAGGGGAGGGAGGGCATCCATACCTGAGCCCCTGGCGCCTCCCTCCCTCCCGTGACACCTCCTCCTCTCCCGTAGGTGCTTGGCGAAGCCCTGCAGGATTGCCACGCTCCTCCATCACCACCACGCCGTTGTGCTGCTGCTGGATGGAGTCTTCCTCAACATCTCCCTCTCTCCTTGCTGGATCAAGGCGTGGGAGACGTCACTGGGCTGTACGTGTGTTGAACGCGGAGGTGCCGTCCGTTCGGCACTTGATCATCGGTGATTTGAATCACGACAAGTACGACTCCATCAACCCCGTTCACTTGAACGCTTCCGCTTAGCGATCTACAAGGGTATGTAGATGCACTCTCCTTTCTACTCGTTGCTGGTCTCTCCATAGATAGACCTTGGTGATTCGTAGGAAAATTTTTGAATTTCTGCTACGTTCCCCAACAGTGGCATCATGAGCTAGGTCTATTGCGTAGATTCTTTGCACGAGTAGAACACAAAGTAGTTGTGGGCGTTGATGTTGTTCAATATGCTTACCGTTACTAGTCCAATCTTGTTTCGACGGTATTGTGGGATGAAGCGGCCCGGACCGACCTTACACGTACTCTTACGTGAGACAGGTTCCACCAATTGACATGCACTTGGTGCATAACGTGGCTAGCGGGTGCCAGTCTCTCCCACTTTAGTCGGAACGGATTCGATGAAAAGGGTCCTTATGAAGGGTAAATAGCAATTGGCATATCACGTTGTGGTTTTGCGTAGGTAAGAAACGTTCTTGCTAGAACCCATAGCAGCCACGTAAAACATGCAAACAACAATTAGAGGACGTCTAACTTGTTTTTGCAGGGTATGCTATGTGATGTGATATGGCCAAGAAGAATGTGATGAATGATATGTGATGTATGAGATTGATCATGTTCTTGTAATAGGATTCATGACTTGCATGTCGATGAGTATGACAACCGGCAGGAGCCATAGGAGTTGTCTTTATTTTTTTGTATGACCTGCGTGTCATTGAAGAAACGCCATGTAAACTACTTTACTTTATTGCTAAACGTGTTAGTCATAGAAGTAGAAGTAGTCGTTGGCGTGACAACTTCATGAAGACACGATGATGGAGATCATGATGATGGAGATCATGGTGTCATGCCGGTGACGATGATGATCATGGAGCCCCGAAGATGAAGATCAAAAGGAGCAAAATGATATTGGCCATATCATGTCACTATTTGATTGCATGTGATGTTTATCATGTTTATGCATCTTGTTTACTTAGGACGACGGTAGTAAATAAGATGATCCCTTACAAAATTTCAAGAAGTGTTCTCCCCTAACTGTGCACCGTTGCTACAGTTCGTCGCTTCTAAGCACCACGTGATGATCGGGTGTGATGGATTCTT
>NW_021288020.1:0-1074 GCF_002162155.2 Triticum dicoccoides
GCGTCAACCAAATTCTAGAAGACATGCTTCGAGCCTCTGTTATCTCATTCGGAATGGACTGGGAGAAGTGCCTTCCGTTTGCCGAATTCGCTTACAACAACAGCTATCAATCTAGCTTGGGTAAAGCCCCTTTTGAAGTTCTCTATGGACGACGATGTCGAACACCCCTTAACTGGTCAGAGACCGGGGAAAGACAATTCTTTGGCCCGGATATGATTCAGGAAGCAGAAGAACAAGTTCGTATCGTTCGTGAAAAGTTGAAAACAGCCCAATCTCGTCAAAAGAGTCAATATGACCGAAAACATAAGGCTATGACTTTCGAGGTTGACGAGAAGGCTTATCTTCGGGTCACCCCTCTGAAGGGAACCCATCGCTTCGGTATCAAAGGCAAATTGGCTCCTCGTTACATTGGACCTTTTCGCATTCTTGCCAAACGAGGAGAAGTTGCCTACCAGTTGGAACTACCTCCACACCTCTCCAGAGTTCACGATGTCTTCCACGTTTCTCAACTCAGGCGTTGCTTCTCGGATCCTATCCGTGAAGTGGACCACGAAACGCTTGATCTCCAAGATAATCTTACATATCGAGAGTACCCCGTTCGTATCCTCGATCAGGCCGAACGTACCACTCGACGTCATAATATCAAGTTTCTCAAGGTTCAATGGTCGCACCATTCTGAGGATGAAGCAACTTGGGAAAGGGAGGATCGTCTTCGACTCGAGTACCCCGCCTTCTTCCCGGAGGAACCCAAATCTCGGGACGAGATTCTTTTGAGTGGGGGTGAGTTGTCACAACCTAGCTAGTCATGCATTAGAGTGTTGCATCATGTTTACTCTTTCATCAGAAACTTGAAATGGGGATGACAGAACCCCCAGTCCCCTCTGAAACCAACTAGGGTTACTAAAATAATTTTTCAATAAACCTGAAATGCCCTTCTAAAATGCCCATCATTTTTGTCTTGGTTCAGAACCTCTGCCAAAAATGGTGCACATTTTCCTAGGCCATCCTAGGGTTTTTGAATTAAATCATAAATATTTGAATTTGGGCATTTAAAATAATATAAAATATTTAAAT
>NW_021288021.1:0-1035 GCF_002162155.2 Triticum dicoccoides
GTGATTAGGTAGGTCGTGGCCGACACCCACGTTGGGCTTCCGCTTGAAGGTTGCCGAGTACATGTCGTGTAAATGGCGGTAAGTGGTGAGAGCGTGTGTGAAGAAGTACACCCCTGCAGGGTTAACCTAATCTATTCGAATAGCCGTGTCCGCGGAAAAGGACTTCTGGGTTGCTTATATCAGTTCATAGACAAGTGAAAGTGGATACTCTAAAATACGCAAGATAAGCGTGAGTGCTATGGATGGCGTTCTCGTAGGGAGACGGGAGCGGATCCATAGTGGTGTATTGATATGGTGAATATGTGGACTCGTGTGCGCCACCTCAAAAGAGTTATTTGCAGTCGTAGTTCAGGATAGCCACCGAGTTAAAGCTGGCTTGCTGCAGTTAAACCCCACCATTCCTTTGTTGATAATGATGCATATGTAGATAGTTCTGATGTAAGTCTTGCTGGGTACATTTGTACTCACGTTTGCCTATTTTATGTTTTTGCAGAGAGACTTCGGTCTCACTAGTAGTTTCGCGTGGACTTCGACGTTTAGCTTGTTACCTCAGCTACGATCTTGTGCCTCGGCAGGATTGGTAGATAGTCAGGCTTCTCAGCCTTTTTCATTTATAGATGTCTGTACTCAGACATGTTAAGCTTCCGCATGTGCCTTGATTTGTATGCCCTGAATGTTGGGTCATGAGACCCCTGTTTGTAATATCTCGCTCCTCGGAGCCTATTGAATAAATACTTGAGTCGTGGAGTCATGTTGTGATGCCATGTTGTGTTTGCACATATCGAGCATATTGTGTGTATGTTATTGAAATGCTTGGTATGTGTGGGATCTGACTATCTAGTTGTTTATCCTTAGTAGCCTCTCTTACCGGGAAATGTCTCCTAGTGTTTCCACCGAGCCATGGTAGCTTGCTACTGCTCCGGAACACTTAGGCTGGCCGGCATGTGTCCTTCTTCGTTCCTGTGTCTGTCCCTTCGGGGAAATGTCACGCGATGAATACCGGAGTCCTGTTAGCCCGCTACAGCCCGGTTCACC
>NW_021288022.1:0-1927 GCF_002162155.2 Triticum dicoccoides
GTATCCCTTTATGCTATCCAGAAATTCTATATCATTTCCAATCAGTAATATGTCATCCACATATAATATCAGAAATGCTACAGAGCTCCCACTCACTTTCTTGTAAATACAGGCTTCTCCGAAAGTCTGTATAAAACCAAATGCTTTGATCATACTATCAAAGCGTTTATTCCAACTCCGAGAGGCTTGCACCAGTCCATAAATGGATCGCTGGAGTTTGCACACTTTGTTAGCTCCCTTTGGATCGACAAAACCTTCCGGTTGCATCATATACAACTCTTCTTCCAGAAATCCATTCAGGAATGCAGTTTTGACATCCATCTGCCAAATTTCATAATCATAAAATGCGGCTATTGCTAACATGATTCGGACAGACTTAAGCATCGCTACGGGTGAGAAGGTCTCATCGTAGTCAACCCCTTGAATTTGTCGAAAACCTTTTGCGACAAGTTGAGCTTTGTAGACAGTAACATTACCATCAGCGTCAGTCTTCTTCTTGAAGATCCATTTATTCTCAATTGCTTGCCGATCATCGGGCAAGTCAACCAAAGTCCATACTTTGTTCTCATACATGGATCCCATCTCAGATTTCATGGCTTCAAGCCACTTTGCGGAATCTGGGCTCACCATCGCTTCTTCATAGTTCGTAGGTTCATCATGATCTAATAGCATGATTTCTAGAATAGGATTACCGTACCACTCTAGTGCGGATCTCGCTCTGGTCGATCTACGAGGTTCAGTAGTATCTTGACCTGAAGTTTCATGATCAACATCATTAGCTTCCTCACTAATTGGTATAGATGTCGCAGAAACAGTTTTCTGTGATGTACTATTTTCCAATAAGGGAGCAGGTACAGTTACCTCGTCAAGTTCTACTTTCCTCCCACTCACTTCTTTCGAGAGAAACTCCTTCTCTAGAAAGGATCCATTCTTAGCAACGAATGTCTTGCCTTCAGATCTGTGATAGAAGGTGTACCCAACAGTCTCTGGGTATCCTATGAAGACACATTTCTCCGATTTGGGTTCGAGCTTATCAGGTTGAAGCTTTTTCACATAAGCATCGCAGCCCCAAACTTTAAGAAACGACAACTTTGGTTTCTTGCCAAACCATAGTTCATAAGGCGTCGTCTCAACGGATTTTGATGGTGCCCTATTTAACGTGAATGCGGCCGTCTTTAAAGCATAACCCCAAAACGATAGCGGTAAATCAGTAAGAGACATCATAGATCGCACCATATCTAGTAAAGTACGATTACGATGTTCGGACACACCATTACGCTATGGTGTTCCGGGTGGCGTTAGTTGCGAAACTATTCCACAATTTTTCAAATGTATACCAAACTCGTAACTCAAATATTCTCCTCCATGATCAGATCGTAGAAACTTTATTTTCTTGTTACGATGATTTTCCACTTCACTCTGAAATTCTTTGAACTTTTCAAATGTTTCAGACTTATGTTTCATTAAGTAGATATATCCATATCTGCTTAAGTCATCTGTGAAGGTGAGAAAATAACGATATCCGCCACGAGCCTCAATATTCATCGGACCACATACATCGGTATGTATGATTTCCAACAAATCTGTTGCTCTCTCCATAGTACCGGAGAACGGTGTTTTGGTCATCTTGCCCATGAGGCACGGTTCGCAAGTACCAAGTGATTCATAATCAAGTGGTTCCAAAAGTCCATCAGTATGGAGTTTCTTCATGCGCTTTACACCGATATGACCTAAACGACAGTGCCACAAATAAGTTGCACTTTCATTATCAACTCTGCATCTTTTGGCTTCAACATTATGAATATGTGTATCACTACTGTCGAGATTCATCAAGAATAGACCACTCTTCAAAGGTGCATGACCATAAAAGATATTACTCATATAAATAGAACAACCATTATTCTCTGATTTAAATGAATAACCGTCT
>NW_021288023.1:0-1042 GCF_002162155.2 Triticum dicoccoides
TTACACATATACCCATGCATATGTAGTGTAGTTCCTTGCTTGCGAGTACTTTGGATGAGTACTCACGGTTGCTTTCTCCCCCCTTTTTCCCCTTTCCTTTCTTCCTGGTTGTCGCAACCAGATGCTGGAGTCCAGGAGCCAGACGCTACCGTCGACGACGACCCCTACTACACCGGAGGTGCCTACTACTACGTGCTGCCCGCTGACGACGACCTGGAGTAGTTTAGGAGGATCCCAGGCAGGAGGCCTGCGCCTCTTTCGATCTGTATCCCAGTTTGTGCTAGCCTTCTTAAGGCAACTTGTTTAACTTATGTCTGTACTCAGATATTGTTGCTTCCGCTGACTCGTCTATGATCGAGCACTTGTATTCGAGCCCTCGAGGCCCCTGGCTTGTATTATGATGCTTGTATGACTTATTTTATTTGTAGAGTTGTGTTGTGATATCTTCCCGTGAGTCCCTGATCTTGATCGTACACATTTGCGTGCATGATTAGTGTACGATTGAATCGGGGGCGTCACAGATAGTATATGGCCTGCAAATTCGCTACGAGACTCAAACAATCCAGTCTGCTGCAAGACCGAGTCCGACTGGAAAGTAAAAATGACCTCGAAAAGTATTCAAGATGCACTACTGGAATCAGCTACTTTGCCATCTGCCAGCTCTTTGTCGTCAGCTAGCAGACGACAAAGAAGCTCTTTGCCATCAGCTACCCTAAAGCAGACGGCAAAGAACTGGCTGATGGCAAAGAAAGCCTTTGCCATCAGCCAGTTCTTTGCCGTCCACTAGCTGACGGCAAAGATTCTTTGCCGTCCGCTAGCGGACGGCTAAGAGGGAGGGGGCCCCACTGAGGAGCTGGTTAAAAAATACTTAACGGCCCCCCCTCTTTGTCGTCTGCTAGCAGACAGCAAAGAGCAAAAAAGCGGACGGCAAAGATTCAACATATCTAACGGCGCGCCCCACCCCGCCCTCTCTTTGTTTCTCTCCTACTCCCACACGCGCGCCGCTGCCCCCAGCACTCGCCGCCGCCCGGTCGCCCCACCG
>NW_021288024.1:0-1444 GCF_002162155.2 Triticum dicoccoides
GGGTTTTAGAGGTTCGGACAGTTTGCTTCGATTCATCCGTAGCCCAGAAAACATCACACTCTCTCGCTCGAGAGCAAGAACACCAGATAATACAACCAGACAAGCAGCAGTAGGAGTGTTATCTCTCCGGAGAGCTCCGAAGCTGGGTAAACCGCTCGTGTGCCTCGCCTCGATCTGCTCTTCGTGCGACCTCCGCCCCCCGCCGAACCGAAAGGGGCCCGGTCCGCCGGCCCCATAGGTGTTCGTGGATCAGTTTCCCCGACATCATTGGCGCGCCAGGTAGGGGGTGTTGAGATTGTGTGAACCAGATCCGGCATTCACACGAGCTAGATCTTTATTCCCTTCATCAACATGCCACCGAAGAAGAAGACTTCGGCGGCAGCCGCTCCATCCACGTCACTTCCGCCACTATTGCAGCAAACGAGTGGTGGGATGGACGCCGGCGGAAGAAAGGACGTCGACGAGGAAGCTCATGATGCCGCCAGGTCCAAGAACAAGGCTGCACAAACCTCGGCGACTGTACATGTTCCGCGCCACTCTCAGGAGGCACAAGATCAACAGTGTCATGGCACTAGCAGTGCCATACACATGATAGCCCAAGACCAAGCTGGTGGATCTCGGGGCGCTCAAGACCAGCATGCACGCCAGCGTGCTGGCACGAGCGGGGCACGGTCGCCTGGACGGGATACTGCTCCTTCTAACATAGTTAGAAGTTCGAGCACGTCCCGCTCCTCGCGCCGTCCGCCACTGCCACCCACCACTCCAACAGAAGCTTTGGCGCGAGCTCAACTTCTCCTAGATTACCCTCCGACGTCGGACAAGATCGACGAATGGAGGACCACCATTCAGAATCTCATCGGCTACGCCAACAGCGACACTCCACGGCGGCCGAGCGTGTCGCCGCCGCGGCAGGACCGCCGGACGCGAGCCGATGGTGACGAAACGGGCGGAGGTGCAACTACCATGCAATCACCGCCCCGAAGGCCAAGATCGCCGACTCGCCGGATCCACCTCGACAGCGACTCCACTGCATCGTCGGATCCACGAGCTCATCGCGATCAGCGCCAAGTTCTTCATGATTGACAACAAGAAGACGCTCGAACCCGCATCGAGCGCCGAAGAGAAGCGCGGCGTCAATCCGACAAGAGCGCTGGGCCCTCTATTGACATGCATGCGCCAGGGGAACCAGGCGATCTGCCGTACGCGGTAGGTTGTCCTGTGTTCACTCGTGAGCTGCGGCAAGTCCAGTGGCCCAGCACAAAGAACTTCAAGCCAGACGTACCGGAGAAGTACGACGGCAAGACACATCTGTCAGAGTTCCTCAGCATCTACACCATCGCGGTGCAGGCTGCTGGGGGACGGGATGACAAGATCCTTGACAACTACTTCCCGCTGGTGCTCAAGCCCAACGTCAGATCCTGGCTCATGCACTTGCCGGACAACT
>NW_021288025.1:0-1373 GCF_002162155.2 Triticum dicoccoides
GAGATCCAGATACAATGTTCATGCTCAAACTTGGCACTAAATAACAATTATTAAGGTTCAAAACTAATCCCGTAGGTAAATGTAGAGGCAGCGTGCCGACGGCGATCACATCGACTCTGGAACCATTCCCGACGCGCATCGTCACCTCGTCCTTCGCCAGTCTCCGTTTATTCCGCAGCTCCTGCTGTGAGTTACAAATATGAGCAACGGCACCGGTATCAAATACCCAGGAGTTACTACGAGTACTGGTAAGGTACACATCAATCACATGTATATCAAATATACCTTTGGTGTTGCCGGCCTTCTTATCCGCTAAGTATTTGGGGCAGTTCCGCTTCCAGTGACCCTTCCCCTTGCAATAAAAGCACTCAGTCTCAGGCTTGGGTCCATTCTTTGACTTCTTCCCGGTAACTGGCTTACCAGGCGCGGCAACATCTTTGCCGTCTTTCTTGAGGTTCTTCTTACCCTTGCCCTTCTTGAACTTAGTGGTCTTATTGACCATCAACACTTGATGTTCTTTCTTGATTTCAGCCTCTGCTGACTTCAGCATCGAGAACACTTCAGGAATGGTCTTTTCCATTCCCTGCATGTTGTAGTTCATCACAAAGCTCTTGTAGCTTGGTGGGAGCGACTGGAGGATTCTGTCAATGACCGCCTCATCTGGGAGGTTAATGTTCAGCTGGGTCATACGGTTGTGCAACCCAGACATCTTCAGGATGTGCTCACTGACAGAACTGTTCTCCTCCATCTTACAACTGTAGAACTTGTCGGAGACATCTTATCTCTCGACCCGGGCATGAGCTTGAAAAACTAGTTTCAGCTCTTCGAACATCTCATATGCTCCGTGATGCTCAAAACGCTTTTGGAGCCCCGGTTCTAAGCTGTAAAGCATGCCACACTGAACGAGGGAGTAATCATCAGCGCGAGACTGCCAAGCATTCATAATGTCTTGGTTCTCTGGGACGGGAGCGTCACCTAGCGGTCCTTCTAGGACATATTGTTTCCTGGCAGCTATGAGGATGATCCTCAGGTTCCGGACCCAGTCCGTGTAGTTGCTGCCATCATCTTTCAGCTTGGTTTTCTCTAGGAACGCGTTGAAGTTCATGTTGACATTAGCGTTGGCCATTGATCTACAAGACATATTTGCAAAGGTTTTAGACTAAGTTCATGATAATAAAGTTCTAATCAAATTATGAACTCCCACTTAGATTAGACATCCCTTTAGTCATCTAAGTGTTACACGATCCGAGTCGACTAGTCCGTGTCCGATCATCACGTGAGACGGACTAGTCATCGTCGGTGAACATTTTCATGTTGATCGTATCTTCCATACGACTCGTGTTCGACCTTTCGGTCTCCGTGTTCCGAGGCCA
>NW_021288026.1:0-1361 GCF_002162155.2 Triticum dicoccoides
ATGGCCGTGACTCTCGCGAAAGCAAATCGTGCCTCTCGCGGAAGTAAAACCGTGACTCTCGCCAAAAAAAGAAAACATGTTTTTTCGTGCATTTTTTTCGAATTTGTTTTGTTCCAAAGTTAAGGAAGATCTGTGGAAAAACAAAACGTCGACGAAAACGCGTGTGAAAAAATAAATAAAAATCCTGTGGGAGCGCCCAGAGCACGACACATGGCAGACGGCCGAGAGGCGCCAAGTGGCGCTGATCATTGTGAGCCCCCCGAAGGAGTGTCCGTTAACTAGTTGCTCTCCGCATGTTCCCCAGCGCGTCACTCGCCATATACGAGGACTCAGTAGAATAAGTATCATGAAATAGCCTTTTTTGGGGGGGGGGAATCAGTAAATACCATGTATATAAGAAAAAAAATATGCTACACCATTGGGACGGTCCAAGTGTTGCCGAACATGATAAGTATATATAGTATATTAGAGTGTCACTTTGCAAGGTGCGGCGGTTGGTTTTTGGTATGCCCTGGCTAAGCATAAATATGCAGATACATAAATCAAGATTAAAAAAGCTAACACCGCGTACGATGGGAAAGATGAAAAGAAAAACCCTGAAGATTACCTATAATTATGTGCTTTATTTTCTTTATTTAGTACCAAGGGTTACACGTTATTTATAGCGCTGCCAACCAAGCATGCATGCAACAACTTAGCACATTCATAGTATGATACCAGGTGGGCGCAACTATGCTCTGCATGGAGCTAATAAGCTGCCCTGCCCGTGGAGGTTGTGGTAGCCCTAGCCGATGACGGGGGTCTTCACAACGACTCCAGCTTCGTTGGAGATGACGACCACGCGCCAGGGGTTGTGGCCAGGCGGCCACGGGGGGTTAGAATACATCAGGGTGACCGAGACGTCCTGCCTATCGCCGTTGATCCGTGCCGCCGCTCTCTGAACCGACCAACCCACCACCTCCGGCCAGGAAGTCTTTCCAGTCTCGTCACCACCCCCACCAGCACCTACGGGCTCGGCTCTTCCCATCGCCCTGCCCTCGTGGTGAGCAGCTCCAATTGTAGATGTATATACGTTGGATAGTGTTTAAGCCCTATTATCTGGGATGGTATTTATAGTTGACCATGGGGCTACGTTAATGGAGTGAAGCATGGCATGACAACAGGTGTGCATCGCGCATGTCGTCCTTAGTGAGCATGACAACAAGCATGACCAACGCATATTGACAACAAGTGAAAATATAATAGTCATAAATTGCAGTTGTTTGCCAGTGTCCTACAATACAATAGGCATGCATCGTGTGTGCCGTCCTCCAACAATCTTATTTTTATACTACACATTCATACGTAAGGCTGCTGCCTCC
>NW_021288027.1:0-1161 GCF_002162155.2 Triticum dicoccoides
AATTCAAGTGATTGTTGCACTCAGACAATCTGAGCACAAGCTCAACGATTGAGATTTTCTCCCTTAGTTTGCAGGCTAAGAGAATCGTCGGAGGTCTTATACCTCTTGACGTGAGCACGATCCTGAAATCCCAATTTCAGCCCTCGAAACATCTCATATGTTCCGCGATGTTTCGAAAACGTCTTTGGTGCCTCTACTTAAACCATTTAACTGAACTATCACGTAGTTATCAAAACGTGTATGTTCGATGTTCGAAACATCCACAAACGACGTTTGGGGTTCAGCACACTGAGCAGTGCATTAAGGACATAAGCTTTCTACTGTTCGCATAATCGCTACTATCAACTTTCAACTATATTTTCTCTAGGAACATATCTAAAATAGTAGAACTAAAGCGCGAGCTACGACATAATTTGCAAAAGGTCTTTTGACTATGTTCAGGATAATTAAGTTCATCTTATGAACTCCCACTCAGATAGACATCCCTCTGGTCATCTAAGTGATTACATGATCCGAGTCAACTAAGCCGTGTCCGATCATCACGTGAGACGGACTAGTCATCATCGGTGAACATCTTCATGTTGATCGTATCTACTATACGACTCATGCTCGACCTTTCGGTCTCCGTGTTCCGAGGCCATGTCTGTACATGCTAGGCTCGTCAAGTTAACCCTAAGTGTTTTCGCTGTGTAAAACTGTCTTACACACGTTGTATGTGAACGTAAGAATCCATCACACCCGATCATCACGTGGTGCTTAGAAGCGACGAACTGTAGCAACGGTGCACAGTTAGGGGAGAACACTTCTTGAAATTGTTGTAAGGGATCATCTTATTTACTACCGTCGTTCTAAGCAAACAAGATGCATAAACATGATAAACATCACATGCAATCAAATAGAGTAGTGACATGATATGGCCAATATCATATAGCTCCTTTGATCTTCATCTTCGGGGCTCCATGATCATCTTGTCACCGGCATGACACCATGATCTCCATCATCATGATCTCCATCATCGTGTCTTCATGAAGTTGTCACGCCAACGACTACTTCTACTTCTATGACTAACGCGTTTAGCAATAAAGTAAAGTAGTTTACATGGCGTTCTTCAATGACACGCAGGTCATACAATAAATAAAGACAACTCCTATGGCTCCTGCC
>NW_021288028.1:0-50995 GCF_002162155.2 Triticum dicoccoides
TCGAGGTAAACCTAAAACAAAGTCCATAGATATATCCTCCCAAGGAACACTAGGTACAGGCAAAGGCATATATAAACCATGAGGATTGAGTCGTGACTTAGCTTTTTGACATGTAGTGCAGCGAGCAATAAAACGCTCAACATCCCGTCTCATCTTTGGCCAAAAGAAATGTGTAGCAAGTACGTCCTCCGTCTTCTTCACGCCAAAGTGTCCCATTAATCCTCCTCCATGCGCCTCCTGCAACAACAAAAGACGAACGGAGCTAGCTGGAATGCATAGCTTGTTAGCACGAAACACAAATCCATCGTTAACAACAAACTTGTTCCACATTCTTCCTTCTTTACAATTCTGCATTACATCTTTAAAATCAGCATCATGCACATATTGATCTTTGATGGTCTCCAAACCAAATATTTTGAAGTCAAGTTGTGAAAGCATAGTATAGCGACGAGACAATGCATCAGCAATAACATTTTTTTTCCTTCTTGTGTTTAATGACATAAGGGAAAGTCTCAATGAATTCAACCCATTTAGCATGTCTACGATTCAGTTTAGCTTGACTTTTAATATGTTTCAAAGATTCATGATCAGAATGTATAACAAATTCTTTGGGCCATAAATAATGTTGCCATGTTTCTAAAGTCCGAACAAGAGCATATAATTCTTTATCATAAGTAGAATAATTCAGACTAGGCCCACTCAATTTTTCAGAAAAGTATGCAACAGGTTTGCCATCTTGTAATAACACACCTCCTAATCCAATTCCACTAGCATCACATTCAAGCTCAAAAGTCTTATTAAAATCAGGAAGTTGGAGTAAAGGAGCATGTGTCAACTTATCTTTCAATACCGTGAAGGTTCTTCCTGTGCGGTACCCCAAAGAAAAGGCACATATTTCTTTGTAAGCTCATTGAGAGGTGCAGCAATGGTGCTGAAATCTCTCACAAAACGCCTATAGAATCCAGCGAGGCCAAGAAAACTCCTCACTTGTGTGACCGTTTTGGGTTGCGGCCAACTCTCAATAGCTTCAATCTTGGCTTTATCAACTTCAATTCCCTGTGGAGTAACAACATAGCCAAGAAAAGATACTCGGTCGGTGCAAAAGGTGCACTTCCCAAGGTTACCAAACAAACGTGCATCACGTAGAGCAATAAAAACAGCACGTAAATGTTCCAGATGTTCTTCCAAAGATCTGCTATAAATCAATATGTCATCAAAGTAAACTACCACAAATCATCCAATGAAAGCACGTAAAACTTCGTTCATTAATCTCACTCTCCGCTCTACTTCGAGTACTCATCAAGAAGAACATCAGGAGTGGGAAGAGTGCCTACCTATCGCCGAGTTCGCCTACAACCGAGCAAGACACTCAACAACCGGCAAGTCGCCTTTCGAGGTCATTTACGGATTCAACCGATTGTCATCATTGGACATTCTTCCTCTACCACTCCAAGAGCGCATCAATTTGGACGCAAGTGCGCGTGTGACACATCTCAAGAAGATGCATGAAGATACAAGAAACACCATCGAGCGCCAAGTTCAACGCCTTGCGACCAAACTCAGCTTCAACAAGCACCCTATGGTCTTCAACATTGGTGATCAAGTGTGGCTACACCTTCGCAAGGACCGCTTCCCACAAGAACGCAAATCCAAGCTTCGACCATGAGCGTATGGACCCTTCAAGGTGCTTGCACGCTACAACGACAATGCTTACAAAATCGACCTCCCGCGCGACAAGTAAAACGTGAGCGACATCTTCAACGTCAAAGATCTCTCTCCCTTCCATGGTGATGAAGATTTTGATCCAAGGACGGATCTTCCCCAAGGGAGGGGAGATGATGCGGAGCATCCCAAGGTCATCCCCATGGACCTACCATCGTCTCATCAAGTGCCTACCGGACCCATGACTCGATCACGTGCAAGAGCCCTTGAAATCGAGGTGACATCTCTCCTCTCACAATTCCACTTCGATGCACATGAAGCATGGCTACTACCTCATATGGATACTTTGTGCATACTCAGGTACAATGGAGAAGCTAAGGAGCAAGGACAAGAAGAAGAGGAAGACGGAGAAGAAGAAGAGCTGCCGGAAAAGTCCCAGCCACCGAACGACCGACCGGGACCGGACGTCCGGCGCCTGAAGCATCAGTCGAGTCCCAGCCAGCGGACGTCCCGTGCAGACCGGACGACTGGTGCCTCGAAACCCGAAGCAAACGAGCGGACGTCCGGTCCGGACCGAACGACCGGCGCACCTGCACTCGAACCAAAGTCAGCGGAAGACCGACGTTTCCGGATGTCTCGCACCCCCATCGCAGAGCAGAACCAGCGGACGACCGGAGGACACTGGACGTCCGGCAACTCCTGAGACACCGGACGACCGGTCCCCAACGAACGTCCGGTACCTGTCTGCGCACAGTGTTCGGGCCCGAGGCCCATGTACCCCTTCACTTCGCCCCCATTTTCACTTAGACTATAAATAGACCCCCCATTCATCCTACCTAGGGTTAGCAGTGGTTTAGCTCATTTGAGAGATAGAGCATTGCTCATCCATATCGGATCTACTCCATGAGAGAGACCGCGGCCCCTCTTCGGAGAAGATCCACCTCGGATTCAAACCCTATTACGGGAAGATCCCCTTGTGGATTCAAGACCTCCTCACGGAGAAGAACCGGTTACCGTGTATCGTCCTAGTTGTCCGTGGATTCGTGTGTCGTTCTATGTACTCGAGGATCTAGCCCATGTGTGACTTATTCGTGTCAGTTTAGTGATTTCCTCTTGTGTTTTCCCTCCCATTCTTCCTCGTGTTCTCCGTGATTTCCCCGGGATCCGCTCCTTTCGTGAAAGATCGGGCCATTAGGGTCTCTACTGTTGAGGCGAGGGTGTCCCGATCTTTCGATGAGATGATAACTATCGATTTGGTGGAGACGACTTTGACGATCCGACTACAAACGTGCACGACGTTGCGCCTTAGCAATCGCTAAACCAATCTCCTGAGGTTACTAACGATGCCGGAGGCACAGTCAGCCTGACCACGAAGGTCTATGCCTGCAAGCAATCGAAGAACGAGCAAGAATATGATAAAGCAATCTGAATATTGCAAATATATATGAGGTATTGATAATGGTGGGGATCCGTAAGCGGTCTTGGTCTGGTCGTTGGACACAAACGAAGTACACGAAGTTGCAATGGCTAACTTTTAACTAAACAAATCCCAAAGAAAAAGCTACTAGATGGATCTACTTATATAGGAGCAAGGGGTGGCGGCCAAGGAGGTGGGAGGACATCCCAAGGCAGCCTAAAACTAACCCTAGGTCGTACAAGGCTCATGGGCCCAAGTGGAGGTGATGCAACACCTTTGGGCTTGTAGTTTGACTCGGATTCTGCTGCAACGTCAGATTGTTTCGTCCGTAACTCAACGCTCCGGACGAATTTGTAGGTGAATCCAATTGGGTTGGAAAGAGAACGAAATCTAGTTTCCAACAAAAAACGAATCACCCAATTCGGAGTCCGTATGAAAAAGTTGTTGGCGTTTTGAGTCAGGTATGTCTGTGCAGTCCGAATCTGAATCCAGAACGTGAAAGACTTGGATTCTATCTTCTCTTGGCCCAAAAGTGACGTGAGAGGACTTTTTGAACACAACATAAACTTCTCTTTTCCCTTATCTTCATATGTGGATTGTACAAATGTCCCATACACCTGCAATTAGACAAAACACAAAAGTGTGTGAAGTATTTTTGTTCTGGATAACATAAATAGATTATTGAATAGTTTGCATTAGAAATCACCTGACAAATATGCATGTATGCAATATTTTTGGTCGTATCCAAAGTAGTCATGTCCTCATCATCTACCCTACATCAATACGCCTTTGGACCTAAGGTGAACTCGCTCATCTCCGAATCTTCCCTTTCCGCATGTAAGACATGGATGCTACTTGATAGAGGCGAGGGCCCTGATCTTTTGATGAGATGGTGGATTTCGCTTTGGTGGAAGTCGACTTTGACGATCCGACTACGAACGTGCGAGGACGTCGCGCCTTAGCAATCGCTAAACCAACTCCGAGAGGTTATTGACCACGCCGGAGCACAATCAACCTGACCACGAAGGTCTATTCCTGCAAGCAATCGAAGAACAAGCAAGAATATGATAAAAGCAATCCGAATATTGCGAGTATATATGAAGTATTGATAAAGGTGGGGATCCGTAAGCGGTCTTGGTCTGGTCGTTGGACACAAACGAAGTACACGAAGTTGCAATGGCTAACTTTTAACTAAACAAATCCCAAGGAAAAGCTACTAGATGGATCTACTTATATAGGAGCAAGGGGTGGCGGCCAAGGAGGTGGGAGGACGTCCCAAGGCAGCCTAAAACTAAATCTAGGCCGTACAAGGCCAATGGGCCCAAGTGGAGGTGATGTAACACCTTTGGACTTGTAGTTTGACTCGGATTCTGCTGCAGCATCAGATTGTTTCGTCCACAACTCAACGCTCCGGACGAATTTGAAGGTGATTCCAATTGGGTTGGAAAGTGCACGAAATCTAGTTTCCAACAAAAAAAGAATCACCCAATTCGGAGTCCGTATGAAAAACTTGTGTGCGTTTTAAGTCAGGTGTATTTGTGCAGTCCAAATCTGAATCCAGAACGTGAGAGACTTGGACTCTATCTTCTCTTGGGCCAAAAGTGACGTGAGAGAACTTTTTGGACAGCAAATAAACATCTCTTTCTTTCTTATCTTCATATGTGGATTGTACAAATGTCCCATACGCCTGCAATTAGACAAAACAGAAAAGTGTGTGAAGTATTTTTGTTCTGGATAACATAAATAGATTATTGAATAGTTTGCACTAGAAATCACCTGACAAATATGCATATATGCAATATTTTTGGTCATATCCAAGGTAGTCATGTCCTCATCATCCTCCCCTTCTTGAAAATAAAGCCGTCCTCGGCGTTGCTTAATCTGAAATGTGGCTAACAAAAGAGACAAGGTGTACATGTTGTATATGTATATGTCATCCATTTTTACTTCCCTTGATTTTTGCATATATGACACATGAATAGATGAGTAACTTGCATAGTTCATAAAATCTAAAGCCAAAAAATTAGCACAAGAAGTAGAAGGCATGAAAATATTGCAACTCAGTTTGCACATATAAGTGAAGCTCTTATTCATTTCAAAAGATTGACAATGTTCATCATTAAACCATCCCAACATTGGTGAATAAACCTTACTTGTATCAAATTTACATGCTACAACATGCTTAAATAAGCAAACATGCAATAAGTCATTTAACACAGAATCATCACCAAGATTAGAGGTCATATCAAAATGATTAAACATTGGTTCTTTTGCATCAATAGTTAATTCAATGGGTGCACTCAAAATTGTTGGTATTTCAGTTGTTTGATCACATGGCAAAGTCAAATTATCAACGTAGTGCTCTAAAATAGGTGGTGTGATCAAAGTAGTGGGTAGCTCATCAGATGGTGCATTCAAATTGACAAGGCATTCATCATTCTCATGTAGAGATGGAAGATCAGTACCTTTGTCATTACCTCTTATGATCAACTCAGATGATGTAGCCACTCTCGGGGGCGATGTGTCACATGGTGGAGGTGATGTAGTCCTGACAACAACGGATGTGGTTGTCATAGTATGCGTAGTAGTTGAAGGAACAATCATATCAACTCTTGGAATGTGCACCGTGCGCTTGTTCTCCTCGTGGCCAACACGTCGTTTTATTTCCTGTTCAGCTTTGCAAGCAAGATGAAACAAATGGTCCATAGGATAACACTCTTCATGAATTGGTATCTCTTGAATATCACGGTTTAATCCTCCCCAAAATCTATCCATAAAATCATCTTCACTTTCTTCTAAAGAGGAATGCAACAAGGTAGTTTGTAAATCATCATAATATTTTGTTACAGTTTCACTACCTTGTTTTAAGTGTTGCAACTTCTTAATCATGTCACGAGTATAATAAGCAGGGACGAAAGTATGTCGCATGGCAAGTTTCAAATCATTCCAAGTAGTAGGTATATAATCAGGGTGTAACCGACAATATTCACTCCACCAAACCAAAGCATAACCAGTGAAAGAACCAACCGCAACCTTAACCTTTTTATGTTCATCGAAATTATGGGAAGCAAATATATTTTTTATGTCGAACTCCCATTCAATATATAAAGCAGGTTTAAAACGGCCATTAAATGGTGGTATAGATACATTAACCTGATCATGTGCATTTGGATGTTTGTGCACCTCTCGTGACGGTTGTGGTATTTGCAAAGATGGTGGCACGTCTCCCGCGATCGACAAAGCCCATGAATTGACTCTGGATCCTGTCATGATTAGTAGAACAAGAAACAAAACCCAAAAATAATGTTCCTATAACTACTAGGATGTGGTGGTAAAACGCTCACAGTAAAGCAAATATCAATGTCTTACAAGTTCTTACCATGCAGCAGGCGGTGATCGGCAACCAGCGGTGTCAAGTAACTCCGAATATTGAGTAAAGTGATTGCCAGGGGAGCGTACGTATACACGGTGTAGAAATATGTGGAGCTGGGTTGGCTATATGATAAAGGCAAAGGTGTCCCGTCTTTCGATGAGATGGTGGATTTCGCTTTGGTGGAAGTCGACTTTGACGATCCGACTATGAACGTGCGAGGACGTCGCGCCTTAGCAATCGCTAAACCAACTCCGAGAGGTTATTGACCACGCCGGAGCACGATCAACCTGACCATGAGGGTCTGTTTCCTGCGAGCAAACGAAGAACAAGCAAGAAACTAAGATTGCAATCTGGATATTGCGAATATAAGATGAAAGCTTTATTGATCAAGGTGGGGTTCTGTGACGCCTTTTTCTGGTCGTTGAACACAAACGAAGTACGCGAAGTTGCAGCTATGGCGAACTTTTAATCTAAACAAAACCCAAAGTCTAAACGATGCCCTAAGGGCTGTATATATGGAGGAAGAGGGGGGAATTTCGTGGCCCTTGGTGGAGGGGTCCGAAATCAACCCTATCTCTTGTTTCCCCACACATACGGACTCTCAAAATAGCCTATACTTATGTATTTCGAAATTACATGGGCCTGGCCCAATAATAAGGTGACGCAGCACCTAAAATAGCCTCGGGACGAAATTTATGAAGTGGCATCTTGTATATTTCGTCCAAGGCTTCATGCACCCATTATGGTGGCTTCAATGTCCTGAAATCATCACTTGTAACTCCGTTCTTGTTCCCCTTGCGCATGCCATCATCTCCATGCTTGTTCTTGCTCCAATGTTCATCCTTCTCCAAGCTAGGCCCTTCATTTGTAAGCAAAACAAATGTATCCAATTTAGGCAGCATCATATTCTCATGAACATTAGAATCATTACCAAGAAACGAAAGTACCTGGTAATTTAGTTGGCGTGCACGAGCTCTAGTAATTGGTCCAGTATGTATAGCAGCAGGGGCTGTGGGTGTAACAATTGTATTGATGTCCTCATCACATGATCAGGTTAATGTATCTATACCACCATTTAATGGCCGTTTTAAACCTGCTTTATATATTGAATGGGAGTTCGACATAAAAAATATATTTGCTTCCCATAATTTCGATGAACATAAAAAGGTTAAGGTTGCGGTTGGTTCTTTCACTGGTTATGCTTTGGTTTGGTGGAGTGAATATTGTCGGTTACACCCTGATTATATACCTACTACTTGGGATGATTTGAAACTTGCCATGCGACATACTTTCGTCCCTGCTTATTATACTCGTGACATGATTAAGAAGTTGCAACACTTAAAACAAGGTAGTGAAACTGTAACAAAATATTATGATGATTTACAAACTACCTTGTTGCATTCCTCTTTAGAAGAAAGTGAAGATGATTTTATGGATAGATTTTGGGGAGGATTAAACCGTGATATTCAAGAGATACTAATTCATGAAGAGTGTTATCCTATGGACCATTTGTTTCATCTTGCTTGCAAAGCTGAACAGGAAATAAAACGACGTGTTGGCCACGAGGAGAACAAGCGCATGGTGCACATTCCAAGAGTTGATATGATTGTTCCTTCAACTACTAGGCATACTATGACAACCACATCCGTTGTTGTCAGGACTACATCACCTCGACCATGTGACACATCGCCCCCGAGAGTGGCTACATCATCTGAGTTGATCATAAGAGGTAATGACAAAGGTACTGATCTTCCATCTCTACATGAGAATGATGAATGCCTTGTCAATTTGAATGCACCATCTGATGAGCTACCCACTACTTTGATCACACCACCTATTTTAGAGGACTACGTTGATAATTTGACTTTGCCATGTGATCAAACAACTGAAAATACCAACAATTTTGAGTGCACCCATTGAATTAACTATTGATGCAAAAGAACCAATGTTTAATCATTTTGATATGACCTCTAATCTTGGTGATGATTCTGTGTTGAATGACTTATTGCATGTTTGCTTATTTAAGCATGTTGTAGCATGTAAATTTGATGCAAGTAAGGTTTATTCACCAATATTGGGATGGTTTAATGATGAACATTGTCAATCTTTTGAAATGAATAAGAGCTTCACTTATATGTGCAAACTGAGTTGCAATATTTTCATGCCTTCTACTTCTTGTGCTAATTTTTTGGCTTTAGATTTTATGAACTATGCAAGTTACTCATCTATTCATGTGTCATATATGCAAAAATCAAGGGAAGTAAAAATGGATGACTTATACATATACAACATGTACACCTTGTCTCTTTTGTTAGCCACATTTCAGATTAAGCAACGCCGAGGACGGCTTTATTTTCAAGAAGGGGAGGATGATGAGGACATGACTACCTTGGATATGACCAAAAATATTGCATATATGCATATTTGTCAGGTGATTTCTAGTGCAAACTATTCAATAATCTATTTATGTTATCCAGAACAAAAATACTTCACACACTTTTGTGTTTTGTCTAATTGCAGGTGTATGGGACATTTGTACAATCCACATATGAAGATAAGGAAGAAAGAGATGTTTATTTGCTGTCCAAAAAGTTCTCTCAAGTCACTTTTGGTCCAAGAGAAGATAGAGTCCAAGTCTCTCACGTTCTGGATTCAGATTCGGACTGCACAGACACACCTGACTCAAAACGCACACAAGTTTTTCATACGGACTCCGAATTGGGTGATTCTTTTTTTGTTGGAAACTAGATTTCGTGCACTATCCAACCCAATTGGAATCACCTTCAAATTCGTCTGGAGCGTTGAGTTGTGGACGAAACAATCTGATGCTGCAGCAGAATCCGAGTCAAACTACAAGTCCAAAGGTGTTACATCACCTCCACTTGGGCCCATTGGCCTTGTACGACCTAGATTTAGTTTTAGGCTGCCTTGGGACGTCCTCCCACCTCCTTGGCCGCCACCCCTTGCTCCTATATAAGTAGATCCATCTAGTAGCTTTTCCTTGGGATTTGTTTAGTTAAAAGTTAGCCATTGCAACTTCGTGTACTTCGTTTGTGTCCAACGACCAGACCAAGACCGCTTACGGATCCCCACCATTATCAATACCTCATATATATTTGCAATATTCAGATTGCTTTATCATATTCTTGCTCGTTCTTCGATTGCTTGCAGGAATAGACCTTCGTGGTCAGGCTGACCGTGCTTCCGGCATCGTCAGTAACCTCAGGAGATTGGTTTAGCGATTGCTAAGGCGCAACGTCGTGCACGTTTGTAGTCGGATCGTCAAAGTCGTCTCCACCCAAATCGATAGTTATCATCTCATCGAAAGATCGGGACACCCTCGCCTCTATCATTTCGTTTCTTGGTAATGATTCTAATGTTCATGAGAATATGATGCTGCCTAAATTGGATATATTTGTTTTGCTTACAAATGAAGGGCCTAGCTTGGAGAAGGATGAACATTGGAGCAAGAACAAGCATGGAGATGATGGCATGCGCAAGGGGAACAAGAACGGAGTTACAAGTGATGATTTCAGGACTTTGAAGCCACCATAATGGGTGCATGAAGCCTTGGACGAAATATACAAGATGCCACTTCATAAATTTCGTCCCGAGGCTATTTTAGGTGCTGCGTCACCTTATTATTGGGCCAGGCCCATGTAATTTCGAAATACATAAGTATGGGCTATTTTTAGAGTCCGTATGTGTGGGGAAACAAGAGATAGGGTTGATTTCGGACCCCTCCACCAAGGGCCACGAAATTCCCCCCTCTTCCTCCATATATACAGCCCTTAGGGCATCGTTTAGACTTTGGGTTTTGTTTAGATTAAAAGTTCGCCATAGCTGCAACTTCGCGTACTTCGTTTGTGTTCAACGACCAGACAAAGGCGTCACAGAACCCCACCTTGATCAATAAAGCTTTCATCTTATATTCGCAATATCCAGATTGCAATCTCAGTTTCTTGCTTGTTCTTCGTTTGCTCGCAGGAAACAGACCCTCGTGGTCAGGTTGATCGTGCTCCGGCGTGGTCAATAACCTCTCGGAGTTGGTTTAGCGATTGCTAAGGCGCGACGTCCTCGCACGTTCGTAGTCGGATCGTCAAAGTCGACTTCCACCAAAGCGATATCCACCATCTCATCGAAAGACGGGACACCTTTGCCTCTATCACACTAGAAATCACCTGACGAATATGCATATATGCAATATTTTTGGTCATATCCAAGGTAGTCATGTCCTCATCATCCTCCCCTTCTTGAAAATAAAGCCGTCCTCGGCGTTGCTTAATCTGAAATGTGGCTAACAAAAGAGACAAGGTGTACATGTTGTATATGTATATGTCATCCATTTTTACTTCCCTTGATTTTTGCATATATGACACATGAATAGATGAGTAACTTGCATAGTTCATAAAATCTAAAGCCAAAAAATTAGCACAAGAAGTAGAAGGCATGAAAATATTGCAACTCAGTTTGCACATATAAGTGAAGCTCTTATTCATTTCAAAAGATTGACAATGTTCATCATTAAACCATCCCAACATTGGCGAATAAACCTTACTTGCATCAAATTTACATGCTACAACATGCTTAAATAAGCAAACATGCAATAAGTCATTCAACACAGAATCATCACCAAGATTAGAGGTCATATCAAAATGATTAAACATTGGTTCTTTTGCATCAATAGTTAATTCAATGGGTGCACTCAAAATTGTTGGTATTTCAGTTGTTTGATCACATGGCAAAGTCAAATTATCAACGTAGTGCTCTAAAATAGGTGGTGTGATCAAAGTAGTGGGTAGCTCATCAGATGGTGCATTCAAATTGACAAGGCATTCATCATTCTCATGTAGAGATGGAAGATCAGTACCTTTGTCATTACCTCTTATGATCAACTCAGATGATGTAGCCACTCTCGGGGGCGATGTGTCACATGGTGGAGGTGATGTAGTCCTGACAACAACGGATGTGGTTGTCATAGTATGCGTAGTAGTTGAAGGAACAATCATATCAACTCTTGGAATGTGCACCGTGCGCTTGTTCTCCTCGTGGCCAACACGTCATTTTATTTCCTGTTCAGCTTTGCAAGCAAGATGAAACAAATGGTCCATAGGATAACACTCTTCATGAATTAGTATCTCTTGAATATCACGATTTAATCCTCCCCAAAATCTATCCATAAAATCATCTTCACTTTCTTCTAAAGAGGAATGCAACAAGGTAGTTTGTAAATCATCATAATATTTTGTTACAGTTTCACTACCTTCTTTTAAGTGTTGCAACTTCTTAATCATGTCACGAGTATAATAAGCAGGGACGAAAGTATGTCGCATGGCAAGTTTCAAATCATTCCAAGTAGTAGGTATATAATCAGGGTGTAACCGACAATATTCACTCCACCAAACCAAAGCATAACCAGTGAAAGAACCAACCGCAACCTTAACCTTTTTATGTTCATTGAAATTATGGGAAGCAAATATATTTTTTATGTCGAACTCCCATTCAATATATAAAGCAGGTTTAAAACGGCCATTAAATGGTGGTATAGATACATTAACCTGATCATGTGCATTTGGATGTTTGTGCACCTCTCGTGACGGTTGTGGTATTTGCAAAGGTGGTGGCACGTCTCCCGCGATCGACAAAGCCCATGAATTGACTCTGGATCCTGTCATGATTAGTAGAACAAGAAACAAAACCCAAAAATAATATTCCTATAACTACTAGGATGTGGTGGTAAAACGCTCACAGTAAAGCAAATATCAATGTCTTACAAGTTCTTACCATGCAGCAGGCGGTGATCGGCAACCAGCGGTGTCAAGTAACTCCGAATATTGAGTAAAGCGATTGCCAGGGGAGCGTACGTATACACGGTGTAGAAATATGTGGAGCTGGGTTGGCTATATATGGTAGCAAAAGATTAGCAATAATCAATTCAGAGATGCAATGTTGAATAAACGCTCAACGACGGTACTGTGCTGGTCCTAGGCTAGACCGGACTAGAGACGCGAGCCTAGAACACTAATGAGGTCACGGCGTAGCACAACTAGCATCAATGAAGGGTACTAAGTAGCTCTTGACAGCAAGATATAAGTGAAGATCACAACGGCAGTGAAGATAATGATGAAAAACAACTGCCAAGCAGGATATACAACAACTCTCTCTCCAACTTTCCTCTTGAAAAGTTTGAGACAATTTTCTGATAAATTCTTTCAAAGAATGCTACTAACTCAAGCTTTCCAATGCAAAAAGACTCACTCAATTCCGAGTTGATATGAGGATTCAAAGAATTCTAAAACTGGCCTAAAAAATTGGAACAAGCTGTGTTCACGAACTTCGGAGGGCAAAAAGACCTATTTAGAAGCCGATTTTGAGGTGTCAAATATTGAACTAGCTTCTGCAACTATTTAGATGCGGCTCGTCTCTATCTTCAATTTGAATACTCACGGAGCCAAAACGAACTTCGTATGAGGAAGATACACTTGTTTTACTGAACAGTGCGCAAAACAGATTCCAATCCGAATTCAGGTACGAGATTGATTCTAGATAGATCCAATTTTTTTTTCTTCTCTCTTTTTTTCTCACGCTTTTTTTTTTCTTTTTCTTCTCCCTCTTTTTCTTTTTTTTCTTTCCTTTTTTCTCTCTTTTTTTTCTTTATATTCTTTTTCTCCCTCTTTCCAAGACAAACTAGATAAGATGCAGATTCGATCAGGCAAAGATGTGAGTGACCTCAACTATGATTATGACAATAAACAGTGCGTAGCACATGGTGGAAATTGGTGGATGGGATGGTGGACAGCGGATGGGATAATGATGCAGCGGCTGCGTGACTAATGTGAACAGAACTCGAAACTCTAAAGGAACTAGACACTAAGACCAGCAACTCGACACGGCGATGCAATCGATAATTCAATAATGCAAACAATGAAAAGAAAATTGCAAAGGCTCAGTCTGGCTAGGACAAAGGATGAATAGATCTAACTTTTGTTTTGTGGCTTTTTCTTGGACAATAGGTAAGAAAATAAATCTAATCTAGGAAAAACTGGAAATTCTCAACGAGCAACCTGAAAACTGATACCACTTGATAGAGGCGGGGGTGTCCCAATCTTTCGATGAGATGATAACTATCGATTTGGTGGAGACGACTTTGACGATCCGACTACAAACGTGCACAACGTCGCGCCTTAGCAATCGCTAAACCAATCTCCTGAGGTTACTGACAATGTTGGAAACACGGTCAGCCTGACCACGAAGGTCTATTCCTGCAAGCAATCGAAGAACGAGCAAGAGTATGATAAAGCAATCTGAATATTGCAAATATATATGAAGTATTGATAATGGTGGGGATTCGGAAGCGGTCTTGGTCTGGTCGTTGGACACAAACGAAGTACACGAAGTTGCAATGGCTAACTTTTAACTAAACAAATCCCAAGGAAAAAGCTACTAGATGGATCTACTTATATAGGAGCAAGGGGTGGCGGCCAAGGAGGTGGGAGGACGTCCCAAGGCAGCCTAAAACTAACTCTAGGTCGTACAAGGCTCATGGGCCCAAGTGGAGGTGATGTAACACCTTTGGACTTGTAGTTTGACTCGGATTCTGCTGCAGTATCAGATTGTTTCGTCCACAACTCAACGCTCCGGACGAATTTGAAGGTGATTCCAATTGGGTTGGAAAGTGCACGAAATCTAGTTTCCAACAAAAAAAGAATCACCCAATTCGGAGTCCGTATGAAAAACTTGTGTGCGTTTTGAGTCAGGTATGTCTGTGCAGTCCGAATCTGAATCCAGAACGTGAGAGACTTGGACTCTATCTTCTCTTGGGCCAAAAGTGACGTGAGAGAACTTTTTGGACAGCAAATAAACATCTCTTTCTTCCTTATCTTCATATGTGGATTGTACAAATGTCCCATACACCTGCAATTAGACAAAACAGAAAAGTGTGTGAAGTATTTTTGTTCTGGATAACATAAATAGATTATTGAATAGTTTGCACTAGAAATCACCTGACAAATATGCATATATGCAATATTTTTGATCATATCCAAGGTAGTCATGTCCTCATCATCCTCCCCTTCTTGAAAATAAAGCCGTCCTCGGCGTTGCTTAATCTGAAATGGGGCTAACAAAAGAGACAAGGTGTACATGTTGTATATGTATATGTCATCCATTTTTACTTCCCTTGATTTTTGCATATATGACACATGAATAGATGAGTAGCTTGCATAGTTCATAAAATCTAAAGCCAAAAAATTAGCACAAGAAGTAGAAGGCATGAAAATATTGCAACTCAGTTTGCACATATAAGTGAAGCTCTTATTCATTTCAAAAGATTGACAATGTTCATCATTAAACCATCCCAACATTGGTGAATAAACCTTACTTGCATCAAATTTACATGCTACAACATGCTTAAATAAGCAAACATGCAATAAGTCATTCAACACAGAATCATCACCAAGATTAGAGGTCATATCAAAATGATTAAACATTGGTTCTTTTGCATCAATAGTTAATACAATGGGTGCACTCAAAATTTGTTGGTATTTCAGTTGTTTGATCACATGGCAAAGTCAAATTATCAATGTAGTCCTCCAAAATAGGTGGTGTGATCAAAGTAGTGGGTAGCTCATCAGATGGTGCATTCAAATTGACAAGGCATTCATCATTCTCATGTAGAGATGGAAGATCAGTACCTTTGTCATTACCTCTTATGATCAACTCAGATGATGTAGCCACTCTCGGGGGCGATGTGTCACATGGTGGAGGTGATGTAGTCCTGACAACAACGGATGTGGTTGTCATAGTATGCCTAGTAGTTGAAGGAACAATCATATCAACTCTTGGAATGTGCACCGTGCGCTTGTTCTCCTCGTGGCCAACACGTCGTTTTATTTCCTGTTCAGCTTTGCAAGCAAGATGAAACAAATGGTCCATAGGATAACACTCTTCATGAATTAGTATCTCTTGAATATCACGATTTAATCCTCCCCAAAATCCATCCATAAAATCATCTTCACTTTCTTCTAAAGAGGAATGCAACAAGGTAGTTTGTAAATCATCATAATATTTTGTTACAGTTTCACTACCTTGTTTTAAGTGTTGCAACTTCTTAATCATGTCACGAGTATAATAAGCAGGGACGAAAGTATGTCGCATGGAAAGTTTCAAATCATTCCAAGTAGTAGGTATATAATCAGGGTGTAACCGAAAATATTCACTCCACCAAACCAAAGCATAACCAGTGAAAGAACCAACCGCAACCTTAACCTTTTTATGTTCATCGAAATTATGGGAAGCAAATATATTTTTTATGTCGAACTCCCATTCAATATATAAAGCAGGTTTAAAACGGCCATTAAATGGTGGTATAGATACATTAACCTGATCATGTGCATTTGGATGTTTGTGCACCTCTCGTGACGGTTGTGGTATTTGCAAAGGTGGTGGCACGTCTCCCGCGATCGACAAAGCCCATGAATTGACTCTGGATCCTGTCATGATTAGTAGAACAAGAAACAAAACCCAAAAATAATGTTCCTATAACTACTAGGATGTGGTGGTAAAACGCTCACAGTAAAGCAAATATCAATGTCTTACAAGTTCTTACCATGCAGCAGGCGGTGATCGGCAACCAGCGGTGTCAAGTAACTCCGAATATTGAGTGAAGCGATTGCCAGGGGAGCGTACGTATACACGGTGTAGAAATATGTGGAGCTAGGTTGGCTATATATGGTAGCAAAATATTAGCAATAATCAATTCAAAGATGCAATGTTGAATAAACGCTCAACGACGGTACTGTGCTGGTCCTAGGCTAGACCGGACTAGAGACGCGAGCCTAGAACACTTATGAGGTCACGGCGTAGCACAACTAGCATCAATGAAAGATACTAAGTAGCTCTGGACAGCAAGATATAAGTGAAGATCACAACAACAGTAAAGATAATGATGAAAAACAACTGCCAAACAGGATATACAACAACTCTCTCTCCAACTTTCCTCTTGAAAAGTTTGAGCCAATTTTCTGATAAATTCTTTCAAAGAATGCTACTAACTCAAGCTTTCCAATGCAAAAAGAATCACTCAATTCCGAGTTGATATGAGGAGTCAAAGAATTCTAAAACTGGCCTGAAAAATTGGAACAAGCTGTGTTCACGAACTTCAGAGGGCAAAAAGACCTATTTAGAAGCCGATTTTGAGGTGTCAAATATTGAACTAGCTTCTGCAACTATTTAGATGCGGCTCGTCGCTAGCTTCAATTTGAGTACTCACGGAGCCAAAACGGACTTCGTATGAGGAAGATACACCTGTTTTACTGAACAGTGCGCAAAACAGATTCCAATCCGAATTCAGATACGAGATTGATTCTAGATAGATCCGATTTTTTTTCTTCTCTCTTTTCTTTTCACGCCTTTTTTTCCTTTTTCTTCTCCCTCTTTTTCTTTTTTTTCTTTCCTTTTTTCTCTTTTTTTTTCTTGATCTTCTTTTTCTCCCTCTTTCCAAGACAAACTAGATAAGATACAGATTCGATCAGGCGAAGATGTGAGTGACCTCAACTATGATTATGACAATAAACAGTGCGTAGCACATGGTGGAAATTGGTGGATGGGATGGTGGACAGCGGATGGGATAATGATGCAGCGGCTGCGTGACTAATGTGAACAGAACTCGAAACTCTAAAGGAACTAGACACTAAGACCAGCAACGCGACACGGCGATGCAACCGATAATTCAATAATGCAAACAATGAAAAGAAAATTGCAAAGGCTCAGTCTGGCTAGGACAAAGGATGAATAGATCTAACTTTTGTTTTGTGGCTTTTTCTTGGACAATAGGTAAGAAAATAAATCTAATCTAGGAAAAACTGGAAATTCTCACCGAGCAACCTGAAAACTGATACCACTTCATAGAGGCGGGGGTCCTGATCTTTCGATGAGATGGTGGATTTCGCTTTGGTGGAAGTCGACTTTGACGATCCGACTACGAACGTGCGAGGACGTCGCGCCTTAGCAATCGCTAAACCAACTCCGAGAGGTTATTGACCACGCCGGAGCACAATCAACCTGACCACGAAAGTCTATTCCTGCAAGCAATCGAAGAACAAGCAAGAATATGATAAAAGCAATCCGAATATTGCGAGTATATATGAAGTATTGATAAAGGTGGGGATCCGTAAGCGGTCTTGGTCTGGTCGTTGGACACAAACGAAGTACACGAAGTTGCAATGACTAACTTTTAACTAAACAAATCCCAAGGAAAAGCTACTAGATGGATCTACTTATATAGGAGCAAGGGGTGGCGGCCAAGGAGGTGGGAGGACGTCCCAAGGCAGCCTAAAACTAAATCTAGGCCGTACAAGGCCAATGGGCCCAAGTGGAGGTGATGTAACACCTTTGGACTTGTAGTTTGACTCGGATTCTGCTGCAGCATCAGATTGTTTCGTCCACAACTCAACGCTCCGGACGAATTTGAAGGTGATTCCAATTGGGTTGGAAAGTGCACGAAATCTAGTTTCCAACAAAAAAAGAATCACCCAATTCGGAGTCCGTATGAAAAACTTGTGTGCGTTTTGAGTCAGGTGTGTTTGTGCAGTCCGAATCTGAATCCAGAACGTGAGAGACTTGGACTCTATCTTCTCTTGGGCCAAAAGTGACGTGAGAGAACTTTTTGGACAGCAAATAAACATCTCTTTCTTTCTTATCTTCATATGTGGATTGTACAAATGTCCCATACGCCTGCAATTAGACAAAACAGAAAAGTGTGTGAAGTATTTTTGTTCTGGATAACATAAATAGATTATTGAATAGTTTGCACTAGAAATCACCTGACAAATATGCATATATGCAATATTTTTGGTCATATCCAAGGTAGTCATGTCCTCATCACTACTTCAAGCGCGGACCTTGTGCATACTCAGGTACACCCGAGGAGTCCAAGGAGAGCCCAAGGACCAAGGCCAAGTGATGTAAGGTAGGAACCCTAGGGGCCGATCTTTCACGAAAGGAGCGGATCCCGTCCAAAAACACGAAGAACACGAGGGGAAAATGAGGGAAAACACAGGAGGAAACACAAGAGAATCACTCAACCAACAAGAATAGATCACACATGCGCTAGATCAATGAACACAAAGGTGAGATACAAGATCCAAAGTCAACAACGAACGATACAAAGGTAGCCGGTCTTCTCCGTGAGGAGGTCTTGATGTTCTTATCCAAAAGGAGGTCTTGAATCCAAAGGGATCTTCTCCGAAGAGGCCGCGGTCTCTCACGAGGAGTAGATCCAATGTGGATGAGCGAAGCTCTATCTCTAAGTATGAGCTAAACCAACGCTAACCTTAGAAAGGAGGTGGAGGTGGTCTATTTATAGTCTTAGCCACGAAGGGGTAAGTGGGAGAGGGGTACAAGGCCAAAGGCCCGCGGCTGCACACAGCCAGGTACCGGACGACCGGTGGGGTCGGACGTCCGGTGGCTTAGGACGGTCCGGACGTCCGGCGCGCGTCGGACGTCCGTTGATTCTTCTCGGGACAGGTGGCGTCGGACGTCCGGTCGGCGTCGGTCATCCGACGTTTTGCTTCGGGGTCGGTGGCACCGGATTTCCGGTAAGCGTCGGGCGTCCGGTGCCTGGGACTTGTCGGACGTCCGGTGTTCATCGGTCGTCCGGCGGTTGTAGAGGGTCGAACATCCGGTGGCTTCCGGTCGCTGAAGACTCTACAGTTCCTTCTTCTTCCGTCTTCTCTTCCATGCTTCCCTCGCGGATGGTGTAGGTGTTCCTTGGCGCTTGCACTCCTCCTCGTCATCCGTGAAGTTCTGACAATACCTATGCATGCACACGAGAGGGGTGTCAACTAGTATACCATCCTCAAAGGGGTCAAGTGAACACGTGTAAAGGGGAAGATTCACCTTTAGGTATGAGAAGTAGATGTCGCATGTGTCACTTGCCAAATGGACTCTTGACATGGTGATGCCCGTAGGATGCTCCGCATCATCTCCCCTCCATTGGGAAAGATCCGACCTCGAATCGAAAATCAAATCACCATGGGAAAGAGATGGATTCACCGTGTAGAAGCGGACGTTCACCACGTAGTCATCATCTTCAAGCTTGAAGTGGGCACACTCCAATGTCGCACCATCTTGGGATTCCTTCAAAATGAGCAAGGACAACAAACACTTGGAAAAATGAATGGGGTTAGCGTTAGTGCAAAACCAAGCATTCAAGAGGTGATACACCAAACAAGTGTCGTCATCATGCAAAGCATATGGTGTGACAAAGGATTGTTGATGAAGACATCAACACCATTGTTACACCCACAACCCCTACTGCTACATATACGGGACCAATTACTAGAGCTCGCGCACGCCAATTAAATTATCAGGTACTTTCGTTTCTTGGTAATGATTCTAATGTTCATGAGAATATGATGCTGCCTAAATTGGATACATTTGTTTTGCTTACAAATGAAGGGCCTAGCTTGGAGAAGGATGAACATTGGAGCAAGAACAAGCATGGAGATGATGCCATGCGCAAGGGGAACAAGAACGGAGTTACAAGTGATGATTTTAGGACTTTGAAGCCACCATAATGGGTGCATGAAGCCTTGGACGAAATATACAAGATGCCACTTCATAAATTTCGTCCCGAGGCTATTATAGGTGTTGCGTCACCTTTTTATTGGGCCAGGCCCATGTAATTTCGAAATACATAAGTATAGGCTATTTTTAGAGTCCGTATGTGTGGGGAAACAAGAGATAGGGTTGATTTTGGACCCCTCCACCAAGGGCCATGAAATTCCCCTCTCTTCCTCCATATATACAGCCCTTAGGGCACCGTTTAGACTTTGGGTTTTGTTTAGATTAAAAGTTCGCCATAGCTGCAACTTCGCGTACTTCGTTTGTGTTCAATGACCAGACAAAGGCGTCACAGAACCCCACCTTGATCAATAAAGCTTTCATCTTATATTCGCAATATCCAGATTGCAATCTTAGTTTCTTGCTTGTTCTTCGTTTGCTCGCAGGAAACAGACCCTCGTGGTCAGGTTGATCGTGCTCCGGCGTGGTCAATAACCTCTCGGAGTTGGTTTAGCGATTGCTAAGGCGCGACGTCCTTGCACGTTCGTAGTCGGATCGTCAAAGTCGACTTCCACCAAAGCGATATCCATCATCTCATCGAAAGACGGGACACCTTTGCCTCTATCAAGTGGTATCAGATTTCCAGGTTGCTCGGTGAGATTTTACAGTTTTTCGTAGTTTGGATCGAGTCTGTTCTTCATACCTACAGTCCACGAAAAAGCCACAAAAAAATTTAGGGTTAGTTCATCATATCCGAACCAATCTGAGCCTTTGCATAATCTTTTTAGGGTTTTGCTTTGTTGAATTTGCGGTTGCATCGTCGTGTCTAGTTGCTGGTCTTAGCGTCTAGTCTTTTAGAGTTTCGAGTTCTGGTCATAAGTTGTCACGCCGCCGCCGCACCATCATCATCGCCCCTGCCACCTACCACCACCGCTCCGAATCCGTATCCATATACCACCACCAATCCGTGCCATATACCACCACCGATCCATATCCATATACTACCACCGCTACCACCACCGCTGCCATATACCACCACCATATATCCACCACCAATCCGAATTCTAGTCATATTAGGTTTGTTTTCGAGATCCATCTAGATTCCGATTCGTGTTTTCCTTGCCGGAGTCCGGAAACCACGCTCCGTTTAGGCCCAAAATTTTTCGAAAACGCATTTTTCGAAAAAAATTCCGGCTATCCTATTTTTAGGTGTTTCTGAGTGTTTTGAGACAGGTGCCATTATAGGAAGTTTTTTTTGACCCGTTTCCAGTTTTTGGGTCCGGGCAGTCGAAAAAAAAAATTTGGTCGAAAAAATTTCGTGCCCATCCTGTCAGTTTGAGCTAGGAAGAGTTTTGAGACACTCGCCATTATAGTGATTTTTCGCAAAAAAAAAAGAAGCGCAAAAAAAGAGCGCAAAAAAAAAAGAGCGAAAAAAAATTCCAGAGTGTGCTTTTCCCTTGTTTACATGCCGCGCCATGATTTTGTTGGTGTTCTAGGCTCGCGTCTCTAGCACAGTCTAGCCTAGGACCAGCACAGTACCGTCGTTGAGCGTTTATTCAACTTTGCATCTCTGAATTGATTATTGCTGACCCTTTTTGCTACCATATGATAAGCCTTCCCAGCTCCACATACATCTACGTCGTCCGGTTGACTCTCCCTGGTAATCGCTCTATCCAAGCTTTGAGAGTTTTTGACTACAACGGTTGCCGATCACCGCCTGCTGCTGGGTAAGAACTGGTAAGAATTTGAGATTTGCTTGACGGATTTGTGACACCCACCACCACCTCTAGTTAGTAGTCTGTAGGATCATATTCTTGTGTGTTTCTATTGCTGCTAACCATGCCAGGATCACAAGCCGACGAGACTGACTGGGAGAACATGACGAATAAGGATTTGCATGATAAATTTCAGCAAATGATGAGTGGACAGGTGCAAGATGTGCTAAACAGATTTGAAGAGGCCATGGAGAAGATAGATGGCATGGAGAAGAAGTTCGAAACAAAGCTCGATAACAAGTTTAATGAATTGCTCGCGTGTTTTCCACCACCACCACCCACTGCACCTAATGCACCTCTCCAACAACAACAACAACGACTACCTCCACGTCGCGAAACAGACCTTCGCCGAGCGAGCCGTGTTCCTCTTGCGTTTGGCCAAACTGTTGGTGCTGCTGTTGATACTTCTGTGGCTCCTGCTGCTGATGCGGAGGAGGATGATTATGTGGGAGATTATGAGGATGAGGTTAATCAAAATCAGCACTACGTGCAGCCACCTGCACCACCACCAGCAGGTCGACCTCAGGTATATATTCGTAATGGTAGGCCTGCACCACCACCTCAGGTACGAGATGATGTCCATATTCCTAAACTGAAATTGAATATTCCACCATTTGAGGGTAGATATGTTCCTGATATATATCTTACTTGGGAGTTAGAAACTGAACAACGTTTTACATGTTTACAATATCCCGAGGAGAGACGGGTTGCTGCTGCTGTTTGTGCTTTCACTAGTTTTGCATGTGTATGGTGGTCTGAACATTGTAGATTATATCCTATTCCCGCTACTTGGGCTGCTTTGAAAACTGCTATGCGTACTCGTTGGGTTCCACCATATTATCAACGTGAATTGCTTCAAAAATTACAGCGCTTAAGACAAGGAAAAAATTCTGTAGAAGAATATTATCAGGAATTACAAACTGGCATGATTAGATGTGGTATTGTTGAGGAGAATGAAGCTATGCTTGCACGTTTTCTGGGTGGATTAAATAGAGAGATTCAGACCATTCTAGACTATAAGGAGTATACTAATATCACTCGTTTATTCCATCTTGCTTGTGAAGCTGAACGTGAAGTGCAGGATCGACAAGCATTGGCGCGAACTAACTTTTCTGCCGGCCGACCTTCATCATGGACACCGCGTGCATCTTCTACTTCAACTGCACCAGCACCTCAATTAGGTGCCTCCTCCAGTCGTGATACAACAAAACAGGCACAACCACCATTATCTGCCAAGAGCGCACCTGCTGGGCATGCACGGCGTTCTTCTTCTTCCATGGCATCAACAGGGCACACAAGTGATATTATTTGTCGTCGTTGTAAGGGAGGAGGTCATTATGCGAGGGAATGCAAATCTCCGCGTGTGATGATTGCTACCGCGGATGGTGGATATGAGTCCGCTAGTGACTATGATGAGGAGACATTGGCTCTTATTACACGTGAAGAACATGGTGGAGATGATTCTGATCATGAGACGCAATACATGGCTCCTGAAGACGCTGACAGGTATGAATGTTTAGTTGCTCAACGTGTTTTGAGTGTGCAGGTCACACAAGCTGAGCAAAATCAGAGGCACAATTTGTTCCATACCAAGGGAGTTGTGAAAGAACGTTCTGTGCGCGTCATCATAGACGGAGGGAGCTGCAACAACTTGGCTAGCATGGAGATGGTGGAGAAGCTTTCTCTCACCACAAGACCACATCCACATCCTTACTACATCCAATGGTTCAACAACAGCGGCAAGGTTAAGGTAACACGTACTGTTCGTGTGCATTTTAGTATCTCTACATATGCTGATTATGTTGATTGTGATGTGGTACCTATGCAAGCATGTTCCTTATTACTTGGTAGACCATGGCAATTTGATAAAAATTCTGTACACCATGGTAGAAACAATCACTATACTCTTGTTCATAAGGATAAAAATATTATTTTGCTTCCTATGACTCCTGATTCCATTTTGAAAGATGATATTAATAGAGCTAATAAAGCACAACAGGAGAAGAATAAGAGTGAAAATCAGATTGTGGCAAAAGAATTTGAGCAACAAATGAAGCCTAATAATAAACCATCTAGTGTTGCTTCTGAAATTAAATTGAAAAGTGCATGTTTATTTGCCACCAAATCTGATATTGATGAGCTAGATTTCAGCAAATCTGTTTGCTATGCTTTTGTGTGCAAAGAGGCATTATTTTCATTCGAGGACGTGCCTTCCTCTTTGCCTCCTGCTGTCACTAACATTTTGCAGGAGTTCGCTGACGTTTTTCCACAAGACGTGCCACCGGGATTACCGCCTATTCGAGGGATTGAGCATCAGATTGACTTAATTCCCGGTGTGATAGAGGGAAAGGTGTCCCGTCTTTCGATGAGATGGTGGATTTCGCTTTGGTGGAAGTCGACTTTGACGATCCGACTACGAACGTGCGAGGACGTCGCGCCTTAGCAATCGCTAAACCAACTCCGAGAGGTTATTGACCACGCCGGAGCACGATCAACCTGACCACGAGGGTCTGTTTCCTGCGAGCAAACGAAGAACAAGCAAGAAACTAAGATTGCAATCTGGATATTGCGAATATAAGATGAAAGCTTTATTGATCAAGGTGGGGTTCTGTGACGCCTTTGTCTGGTCGTTGAACACAAACGAAGTACGCGAAGTTGCAGCTATGGCGAACTTTTAATCTAAACAAAACCCAAAGTCTAAACGATGCCCTAAGGGCTGTATATATGGAGGAAGAGGGGGAATTTCGTGGCCCTTGGTGGAGGGGTCCGAAATCAACCCTATCTCTTATTTCCCCACACATACGGACTCTAAAAATAGCCTATACTTATGTATTTCGAAATTACATGGGCCTGGCCCAATAATAAGGTGACGCAGCACCTAAAATAGCCTCGGGACGAAATTTATGAAGTGGCATCTTGTATATTTCGTCCAAGGCTTCATGCACCCATTATGGTGGCTTCATAGTCCTGAAATCATCACTTGTCACTCCGTTCTTGTTTCCCTTGCGCATGCCATCATCTCCATGCTTGTTCTTGCTCCAATGTTCATCCTTCTCCAAGCTAGGCCCTTCATTTGTAAGCAAAACAAATGTATCCAATTTAGGCAGCATCATATTCTCATGAACATTAGAATCATTACCAAGAAACGAAAGTACCTGGTAATTTAATTGGCGTGCACGAGCTCTAGTAATTGGTCCAGTATGTATAGCAGCAGGGGCTGTGGGTGTAACAATTGTATTGATGTCCTCATCAACTTGTCACCCCCAAACTGATGGACAAACTGAAGTAGTCAATAGAACGTTGTCTACTATGCTTAGGGCTGTTTTGAAGAATAATAAGAAAATGTGGGAGGAATGCTTGCCTCATATTGAATTTGCTTATAATCGTTCATTGCATTCTACTACTAAGATGTGCCCTTTTAAAGTTGTGTATGGTTTCCTACCTCGTGCACCTATTGATTTGTTGCCTCTTCCATCTTCGGAGAAGGTTAATTTTGATGCTAAACAACGTGCTGAATTGATTTTAAAAATGCATGAGTTAACTAAGGAAAACATTGAGCGTATGAATGCTAAATATAAACTTGCTGGAGATAAGGGTAGAAAACATGTTGTGTTTGCACCTGGAGATCTTGTTTGGTTACATTTGCGTAAGGATAGATTTCCTGATTTGCGCAAATCAAAGCTAATGCCACGTGCTGATGGTCCCTTTAAGGTGTTAGAGAAAATAAATGATAATGCATATAAACTTGAGTTGCCTGCAGATTTTGGGGTTAGTTCCACTTTTAACATTGCAGATTTGAAGCATTATGTGGGTGAGGAAGATGAACTTCCGTCGAGGACGACTTCATTTCAAGAAGGGGAGGATGATGAGGACATCAATACAATTGTTACACCCACAGCCCCTGCTGCTATACATACTGGACCAATTACTAGAGCTCGTGCACGCCAACTAAATTATCAGGTACTTTCGTTTCTTGGTAATGATTCTAATGTTCATGAGAATATGATGCTGCCTAAATTGGATACATTTGTTTTGCTTACAAATGAAGGGCCTAGCTTGGAGAAGGATGAACATTGGAGCAACAACAAGCATGGAGATGATGGCATGCGCAAGGGGAACAAGAACGGAGTTACAAGTGATGATTTCAGGACTTTGAAGCCACCATAATGTGTGCATGAAGCCTTGGACGAAATATACAAGATGCCACTTCATAAATTTCGTCCCGAGGCTATTTTAGGTGCTGCGTCACCTTATTATTGGGCCAGGCCCATGTAATTTCGAAATACATAAGTATAGGCTATTTTTAGAGTCCGTATGTGTGGGGAAACAAGAGATAGGGTTGATTTCGGACCCCTCCACCAAGGGCCACGAAATCCACCCCCTCTTCCTCCATATATACAGCCCTTAGGGCATCGTTTAGACCTTGGGTTTTGTTTAGATTAAAAGTTCGCCATAGCTGCAACTTCGCGTACTTCGTTTGTGTTCAACGACCAGACAAAGGCGTTACAGAACCCCACCTTGATCAATAAAGCTTTCATCTTATATTCGCAATATCCAGATTGCAATCTCAGTTTCTTGCTTGTTCTTCGTTTGCTCGCAGGAAACAGACCCTCGTGGTCAGGTTGATCGTGCTCCGGCGTGGTCAATAACCTCTCGGAGTTGGTTTAGCGATTGCTAAGGCGCGACGTCCTCGCACGTTCGTAGTCGGATCGTCAAAGTCGACTTCCACCAAAGCGAAATCCACCATCTCATCGAAAGACGGGACACCTTTGCCTCTATCAGGTAGTCTATTTTGATGATATACTGATTTATAGCAGATCTTTGGAAGAACATTTGGAACATTTACGTGCTGTTTTTATTGCTCTACGTGATGCACGTTTGTTTGGTAACCTTGGGAAGTGCACCTTTTGCACCGACCGAGTATCTTTTCTTGGCTATGTTGTTACTCCACAGGGAATTGAAGTTGACAAAGCCAAGATTGAAGCTATTGAGAGTTGGCCGCAGCCCAAAACGGTCACACAAGTGAGGAGTTTTCTTGGCCTCGCTGGATTCTATAGGCGTTTTGTGAGAGATTTCAGCACCATTGCTGCACCTCTCAACGAGCTTACAAAGAAGGATGTGCCTTTTGTTTGGGGTACCGCACAGGAAGAAGCCTTCACGGTATTGAAAGATAAGTTGACACATGCTCCTTTACTCCAACTTCCTGATTTTAATAAGACTTTTGAGCTTGAATGTGATGCTAGTGGAATTGGATTAGGAGGTGTGTTATTACAAGATGGCAAACCTGTTGCATACTTTTCTGAAAAATTGAGTGGGCCTAGTCTGAATTATTCTACTGATAAAGAATTATATGCTCTTGTTCGGACTTTAGAAACATGGCAACATTATTTATGGCCCAAAGAGTTTGTTATACATTCTGATCATGAATCTTTGAAACATATTAAAAGTCAAGCTAAACTGAATCGTAGACATGCTAAATGGGTTGAATTCATTGAGACTTTCCCTTATGTCATTAAACACAAGAAGGGAAAAGAAAATGTTATTGCTGATGCATTGTCTCGTCGCTATACTATGCTTTCACAACTTGACTTCAAAATATTTGGTTTGGAGACCATCAAAGATCAATATGTGCATGATGCTGATTTTAAAGATGTAATGCAGAATTGTAAAGAAGGAAGAATGTGGAACAAGTTTGTCGTTAACGATGGATTTGTGTTTCGTGCTAGCAAGCTATGCATTCCAGCTAGCTCCGTTCGTCTTTTGTTGTTGCAGGAGGCGCATGGAGGAGGATTAATGGGACACTTTGGCGTGAAGAAGACGGAGGACGTACTTGCTACACATTTCTTTTGGCCAAAGATGAGACGGGATGTTGAGCGTTTTATTGCTCGATGCACTACATGTCAAAAAGCTAAGTCACGACTCAATCCTCATGGTTTATATATGCCTTTGCCTGTACCTAGTGTTCCTTGGGAGGATATATCTATGGACTTTGTTTTAGGTTTACCTCGAACAAAGAAGGGGAGGGATAGCATATTTGTTGTCGTGGATAGATTCTCGAAAATGGCACACTTTATACCATGTCATAAAAGCGATGATGCTGTTAATGTTGCTGATTTGTTCTTTCGTGAAATTATTCGCTTGCATGGTGTGCCAAATACTATTGTTTCAGATCGTGATACTAAATTTCTTAGCCACTTTTGGAGATGTTTATGGGCTAAGTTGGGGACTAAACTGCTTTTTAGTACTACTTGTCACCCCCAAACTGATGGACAAACTGAAGTAGTCAATAGAACGTTGTCTACTATGCTTAGGGCTGTTTTGAAGATAATAAGAAAATGTGGGAGGAATGCTTGCCTCATATTGAATTTGCTTATAATCGTTCATTGCATTCTACTACTAAGATGTGCCCTTTTGAAGTTGTGTATGGTTTCCTACCTCGTGCACCTATTGATTTGTTGCCTCTTCCATCTTCGGAGAAGGTTAATTTTGATGCTAAACAACGTGCTGAATTGATTTTAAAAATGCATGAGTTAACTAAGGAAAACATTGAGCGTATGAATGCTAAATATAAACTTGCTGGAGATAAGGGTAGAAAACATGTTGTGTTTGCACCTGGAGATCTTGTTTGGTTACATTTGCGTAAGGATAGATTTCCTGATTTGCGCAAATCAAAGCTAATGCCACGTGCTGATGGTCCCTTTAAGGTGTTAGAGAAAATAAATGATAATGCATATAAACTTGAGTTGCCTGCAGATTTTGGGGTTAGTTCCACTTTTAACATTGCAGATTTGAAGCATTATGTGGGTGAGGAAGATGAACTTCCGTCGAGGACGACTTCATTTCAAGAAGGGGAGGATGATGAGGACATCAATACAATTGTTACACCCACAGCCCCTGCTGCTATACATACTGGACCAATTACTAGAGCTCGTGCACGCCAACTAAATTATCAGGTACTTTCGTTTCTTGGTAATGATTCTAATGTTCATGAGAATATGATGCTGCCTAAATTGGATACATTTGTTTTGCTTACAAATGAAGGGCCTAGCTTGGAGAAGGATGAACATTGGAGCAAGAACAAGCATGGAGATGATGGCATGCGCAAGGGGAACAAGAATGGAGTTACAAGTGATGATTTCAGGACTTTGAAGCCACCATAATGTGTGCATGAAGCCTTGGACGAAATATACAAGATGCCACTTCATAAATTTTGTCCCGAGGCTATTTTAGGTGCTGCGTCACCTTATTATTGGGCCAGGCCCATGTAATTTCGAAATACATAAGTATAGGCTATTTTTAGAGTCCGTATGTGTGGGGAAACCAGAGATAGGGTTGATTTCGGACCCCTCCACCAAGGGCCACGAAATCCACCCCCTCTTCCTCCATATATACAGCCCTTAGGGCATCGTTTAGACCTTGGGTTTTGTTTAGATTAAAAGTTCGCCATAGCTGCAACTTCGCGTACTTCGTTTGTGTTCAACGACCAGACAAAGGCGTCACAGAACCCCACCTTGATCAATAAAGCTTTCATCTTATATTCGCAATATCCAGATTGCAATCTCAGTTTCTTGCTTGTTCTTCGTTTGCTCGCAGGAAACAGACCCTCGTGGTCAGGTTGATCGTGCTCCGGCGTGGTCAATAACCTCTCGGAGTTGGTTTAGCGATTGCTAAGGCGCGACGTCCTCGCACGTTCGTAGTCGGATCGTCAAAGTCGACTTCCACCAAAGCGAAATCCACCATCTCATCGAAAGACGGGACACCTTTGCCTCTATCAAGCTTTCTCTCACCACAAGACCACATCCACATCCTTACTACATCCAATGGTTCAACAACAGCGGCAAGGTTAAGGTAACACGTACTGTTCGTGTGCATTTTAGTATCTCTACATATGCTGATTATGTTGATTGTGATGTGGTACCTATGCAAGCATGTTCCTTATTACTTGGTAGACCATGGCAATTTGATAAAAATTCTGTACACCATGGTAGAAACAATCACTATACTCTTGTTCATAAGGATAAAAATATTACTTTGCTTCCTATGACTCCTGATTCCATTTTGAAAGATGATATTAATAGAGCTAATAAAGCACAACAGGAGAAGAATAAGAGTGAAAATCAGATTGTGGCAAAAGAATTTGAGCAACAAATGAAGCCTAATAATAAACCATCTAGTGTTGCTTCTGAAATTAAATTGAAAAGTGCATGTTTATTTGCCACCAAATCTGATATTGATGAGCTAGATTTCAGCAAATCTGTTTGCTATGCTTTTGTGTGCAAAGAGGCATTATTTTCATTCGAGGACGTGCCTTCCTCTTTGCCTCCTGCTGTCTATAACATTTTGCAGGAGTTCGCTGACGTCTTTCCACAAGACGTGCCACCGGGATTACCGCCTATTCGAGGGATTGAGCATCAAATTGACTTAATTCCCGGTGCTTCACTGCCAAACCGTGCACCATACCGTACCAATCCAGAGGAGACGAAGGAGATTATGCGCCAAGTACAAGAGCTTCTCGACAAAGGTTATATACGCGAATCCCTTAGTCCTTGTGCTGTTCCTATTATTCTAGTGCCGAAAAAGGATGGTACATCACGTATGTGTGTTGATTGTAGAGGCATTAATAATATTACTATTCGTTATCGTCATCCTATTCCTAGGCTAGATGATATGCTTGATGAATTGAGTGGTTCTACAATATTCTCCAAAGTTGATTTGCGTAGTGGCTACCACCAAATTCGTATGAAATTGGGAGATGAATGGAAAACAGCATTTAAAACTAACTTTGGATTATATGAGTGGTTAGTCATGCCTTTTGGGTTAACTAATGCACCTAGTACTTTCATGAGATTAATGAACGAAGTTTTACGTGCTTTCATTGGACGATTTGTGGTAGTTTACTTTGATGACATACTGATTTATAGCAGATCTTTGGAAGAACATTTGGAACATTTACGTGCTGTTTTTATTGCTCTACGTGATGCACGTTTGTTTGGTAACCTTGGGAAGTGCACCTTTTGCACCGACCGAGTATCTTTTCTTGGCTATGTTGTTACTCCACAGGGAATTGAAGTTGACAAAGCCAAGATTGAAGCTATTGAGAGTTGGCCGCAGCCCAAAACGGTCACACAAGTGAGGAGTTTTCTTGGCCTCGCTGGATTCTATAGGCGTTTTGTGAGAGATTTCAGCACCATTGCTGCACCTCTCAACGAGCTTACAAAGAAGGATGTGTCTTTTCTTTGGGGTACCGCACAGGAAGAAGCCTTCACGGTATTGAAAGATAAGTTGACACATGCTCCTTTACTCCAACTTCCTGATTTTAATAAGACTTTTGAGCTTGAATGTGATGCTAGTGGAATTGGATTAGGAGGTGTGTTATTACAAGATGGCAAACCTGTTGCATACTTTTCTGAAAAATTGAGTGGGCCTAGTCTGAATTATTCTACTTATGATAAAGAATTATATGCTCTTGTTCGGACTTTAGAAACATGGCAACATTATTTATGGCCCAAAGAGTTTGTTATACATTCTGATCATGAATCTTTGAAACATATTAAAAGTCAAGCTAAACTGAATCGTAGACATGCTAAATGGGTTGAATTCATTGAGACTTTCCCTTATGTCATTAAACACAAGAAGGGAAAAGAAAATGTTATTGCTGATGCATTGTCTCGTCGCTATACTATGCTTGCAGATTTTGGGGTTAGTCCCACTTTTAACATTGCAGATTTTGGGGTTAGTCCCACTTTTAACATTGCAGATTTGAAGCATTATGTGGGTGGGGAAGATGAACTTCCGTCGAGGACGACTTCATTTCAAGAAGGGGAGGATGATGAGGACATCAATACAATTGTTACACCCACAGCCCCTGCTGCTATACATACTGGACCAATTACTAGAGCTCGTGCACGCCAACTAAATTATCAGGTACTTTCGTTTCTTGGTAATGATTCTAATGTTCATGAGAATATGATGCTGCCTAAATTGGATACATTTGTTTTGCTTACAAATGAAGGGCCTAGCTTGGAGAAGGATGAACATTGGAGCAAGAACAAGCATGGAGATGATGGCATGCGCAAGGGGAACAAGAACGGAGTTACAAGTGATGATTTCAGGACTTTGAAGCCACCATAATGTGTGCATGAAGCCTTGGACGAAATATACAAGATGCCACTTCATAAATTTCGTCCCGAGGCTATTTTAGGTGCTGCGTCACCTTATTATTGGTCCAGGCCCATGTAATTTCGAAATACATAAGTATAGGCTATTTTTAGAGTCCGTATGTGTGGGGAAACAAGAGATAGGGTTGATTTCGGACCCCTCCACCAAGGGCCACGAAATCCACCCCCTCTTCCTCCATATATACAGCCCTTAGGGCATCGTTTAGACCTTGGGTTTTGTTTAGATTAAAAGTTCGCCATAGCTGCAACTTCGCGTACTTCGTTTGTGTTCAACGACCAGACAAAGGCGTCACAGAACCCCACCTTGATCAATAAAGCTTTCATCTTATATTCGCAATATCCAGATTGCAATCTTAGTTTCTTGCTTGTTCTTCGTTTGCTCGCAGGAAACAGACCCTCGTGGTCAGGTTGATCGTGCTCCGGCGTGGTCAATAACCTCTCGGAGTTGGTTTAGCGATTGCTAAGGCGCGACGTCCTCGCACGTTCGTAGTCGGATCGTCAAAGTCGACTTCCACCAAAGCGAAATCCACCATGTCATCGAAAGACGGGACACCTTTGCCTCTATCAAGTTAACTAAGGAAAACATTGAGCGTATGAATGCTAAATATAAACTTGCTGGAGATAAGGGTAGAAAACATGTTGTGTTTGCACCTGGAGATCTTGTTTGGTTACATTTGCGTAAGGATAGATTTCCTGATTTGCGCAAATCAAAGCTAATGCCACGTGCTGATGGTCCCTTTAAGGTGTTAGAGAAAATAAATGATAATGCATATAAACTTGAGCTGCCTGCAGATTTTGGGGTTAGTCCCACTTTTAACATTGCAGATTTGAAGCCTTATTTGGGTGAGGAAGATGAGCTTCCGTCGAGGACGACTTCATTTCAAGAAGGGGGGGATGATGAGGACATCAATACCATTGTTACACCCACAGCCCCTACTGCTACATATATGGGACCAATTACTAGAGCTCGCGCACGCCAATTAAATTATCAGTTACTTTCGTTTCTTGGTAATGATTCTAATGTTCATGAGAATATGATGCTGCCTAAATTGGATACATTTGTTTTGCTTACAAATGAAGGGCCTAGCTTGGAGAAGGATGAACATTGGAGCAAGAACAAGCATGGAGATGATGCCATGCGCAAGGGGAACAAGAACGGAGTTACAAGTGATGATTTCAGGACTTTGAAGCCACCATAATGGGTGCATGAAGCCTTGGACGAAATATACAAGATGCCACTTCATAAATTTCGTCCCCAGGCTATTATAGGTGCTGCGTCACCTTTTTATTGGGCCAGGCCCATGTAATTTCGAAATACATAGGTATAGGCTATTTTTAGAGTCCGTATTGATGAGGACATGACTACCTTGGATATGACCAAAAATATTGCATATATGCATATTTGTCAGGTGATTTCTAGTGCAAACTATTCAATAATCTATTTATGTTTTCCAGAACAAAAATACTTCACACTTTTGTGTTTTGTCTAATTGCAGGTGTATGGGACATTTGTACAATCCACATATGAAGATAAGGAAGAAAGAGATGTTTATTTGCTGTCCAAAAAGTTCTCTCACGTCACTTTTGGCCCAAGAGAAGATAGAGTCCAAGTCTCTCACGTTCTGGATTCAGATTCGGACTTCACAGACATACCTGACTCAAAACGCACACAAGTTTTTCATACGGACTCCGAATTGGGTGATTCTTTTTTTATTGGAAACTAGATTTCGTGCTCTTTCCAACACAATTGGAATCACCTTCAAATTCGTCCGGAGCATTGAGTTGTGGACGAAACAATCTGATGCTGCAGCAGAATCCGAGTCAAACTACAAGTCCAAAGGTGTTACATCACCTCCACTTGGGCCCATGAGCTTTGTACGACCTAGATTTAGTTTTAGGCTGCCTTGGGACGTCCTCCCACCTCCTTGGCCGCCACCCCTTGCTCCTATATAAGTAGATCCATCTAGTAGCTTTTCCTTGGGATTTGTTTAGTTAAAAGTTAGCCATTGCAACTTCGTGTACTTCGTTTGTGTCCAACGACCAGACCAAGACCGCTTACGGATCCCCACCATTATCAATACCTCATATATATTTGCAATATTCAGATTGCTTATCATATTCTTGCTCGTTCTTCGATTGCTTGCAGGAATAGACCTTCGTGGTCAGGCTGACCGTGCTTCCGGCGTCGTCAGTAACCTCAGGAGATTGGTTTAGCGATTGCTAAGGCGCAACGTCGTGCACGTTTGTAGTCGGATTGTCAAAGTCGTCTCCACCAAATCGATAGTTATCATCTCATCGAAAGATCGGGACCCTCGCCTCTATCAAGTGGTATCAGTTTTCAGGTTGCTCGGTGAGAATTTCCAGTTTTCCTAGATTAGATTTATTTTCTTACCTATTGTCCAAGAAAAATCCACAAAAAAGAGTTAGATCTATTCATCCTTTGTCCTTGCCAGTCTGAGCCTTTGCAATTTTTCTTTTCATTGCTTGCATAGTTGAATTATCGGTTGCATCGTGGTGTCGAGTTGCTGGTCTTAGTGTCTAGGTCGTTTAGAGTTTCGAGTTCTGTTCACATTAGTCACGTCGCCGCTGCATCGTTATCCCTTCCGCTGTCCACCACCCATCCATCAATTTCCTCCACGTGCTACCCACCGTTCATTGTCATAATCATAGTTGAGATCGTTCCCATCTTTGCTTGATCCAATCTACATCTTATCTAGTTTGTTTTGGAAAGAGGGAGAGAGAAAAAAAGGAAAAGAAAAAAAAGCGTGAGAAAAAAAAGAGAAAAGAAAAAAAATTGGATATATCTAGAATCAATATCGTACCTGAATTCGGATTGGAATCTGTTTTACGCACTGTTCGGTAAAACAGGTGTATCTTCCTCATACGAAGTCCATTTTGGCTTCGTGAGTACTCCAATTGAAGATAGCTACGAGCCGCATCTAAATAGTTGCAGAAGCTAGTTCAACATTTGACACCTCAAAATCGGCTTCTAAATAGGTCTTTTTGCCCTCCGAAGTTCGTGAACACAGCTTGTTCCAATTTTTCAGGGCAGTTTTAGAATTCTTTGACTCCTCATATCAACTCGGAATTGAGTGATTCTTTTTGCATTGGAAAGCTTGAGTTAGTAGCATTCTTTGAAAGAATTTATCAGAAAATTGTCTCAAACTTTTCAAGAGGAAAGTTGGAGAGAGACTTGTTGTATATCCTGCTTGGCAGTTGTTTTTCATCATTATCTTCACTGCCGTTGTGATCTTCACTTATATCTTGCTGTCAAGAGCTACTTAGTATCCTTCATTGATGCTAGTTGTGCTACGCCGTGACCTTATTAGTGTTCTAGGCTAGCGTCTCTAGTCCGGTCTAGCTTAGGACCAGCACAGTACCGTCGTTGAGCGTTTATTCAACATTGCATCTTTGAATTGATTATTGCTAATCTTTTGCTACCATATATAGCCAACCCAGATCCACATATTTCTACACCGTGTATACGTACGCTCCCCTGGCAATCGCTTTACTCAATATTCGGAGTTACTTGACATCGCTGGTTGCCGATCACCGCCTGCTGCATGGTAAGAACTTGTAAGACATTGATATTTGCTTTACTGTGAGCGTTTTACCACCACATCCTAGTAGTTATAGGAACATTATTTTTGGGTTTTGTTTCTTGTTCTACTAATCATGACAGGATCCAGAGTCAATTCATGGGCTTTGTCGATCGCGGGAGACGTGCCACCACCTTTGCAAATACCACAACTGTCACGAGAGGTGCACAAACATCCAAATGCACATGATCAGGTTAATGTATCTATACCACCATTTAATGGCCGTTTTAAACCTGCTTTATATATTGAATGGGAGTTCGACATAAAAAATATATTTGCTTCCCATAATTTCGATGAACATAAAAAGGTTAAGGTTGCGGTTGGTTCTTTCACTGGTTATGCTTTGGTTTGGTAGAGTGAATATTGTCGGTTACACCCTGATTATATACCTACTACTTGGGATGATTTGAAACTTGCCATGCGACATACTTTCGTCCCTGCTTATTATACTCGTGACATGATTAAGAAGTTGCAACACTTAAAACAAGGTAGTGAAACTGTAACAAAATATTATGATGATTTACAAACTACCTTGTTGCATTCCTCTTTAGAAGAAAGTGAAGATGATTTTATGAATAGATTTTGGGGAGGATTAAACCGTGATATTCAAGAGATACTAATTCATGAAGAGTGTTATCCTATGGACCATTTGTTTCATCTTGCTTGCAAAGCTGAACAGGAAATAAAACGACGTGTTGGCCACGAGGAGAACAAGCGCATGGTGCACATTCCAAGAGTTGATATGATTGTTCCTTCAACTACTAGGCATACTATGACAACCACATCCGTTGTTGTCAGGACTACATCACCTCCACCATGTGACACATCGCCCCCGAGAGTGGCTACATCATCTGAGTTGATCATAAGAGGTAATGACAAAGGTACTGATCTTCCATCTCTACATGAGAATGATGAATGCCTTGTCAATTTGAATGCACCATCTGATGAGCTACCCACTACTTTGATCACACCACCTATTTTAGAGGACTACGTTGATAATTTGACTTTGTCATGTGATCAAACAACTGAAATACCAACAATTTTGAGTGCACCCATTGAATTAATTATTGATGCAAAAGAACCAATGTTTAATCATTTTGATATGACCTCTAATCTTGGTGATGATTCTGTGTTGAATGACTTATTGCATGTTTGCTTATTCAAGCATGTTGTAGCATGTAAATTTGATGCAAGTAAGGTTTATTCACCAATGTTGGGATGGTTTAATGATGAACATTGTCAATCTTTTGAAATGAATAAGAGCTTCACTTATATGTGCAAACTGAGTTGCAATATTTTCATGCCTTCTACTTCTTGTGCTAATTTTTTGGCTTTAGATTTTATGTACTATGCAAGTTACTCATCTATTCATGTGTCATATATGCAAAAATCAAGGGAAGTATAAATGGATGACATATACATATACAACATGTACACCTTGTCTCTTTTGTTAGCCACATTTCAGATTAAGCAACGTCGAGGACGGCTTTATTTTCAAGAAGGGGAGGATGATGAGGACATAAATACCTTGGATATGACCAAAAATATTGCATATATGCATATTTGTCAGGTGATTTCTAGTGCAAACGATTCAATAATCTATTTATGTTATCCAGAACAAAAATACTTCACACTTTTGTGTTTTGTCTAATTGCAGGTGTATGGGACATTTGTACAATCCACATATGAAGATAAGGAAGAAAGAGATGTTTATTTGCTGTCCAAAAAGTTCTCTCACGTCACTTTTGGCCCAAGAGAAGATAGAGTCCAAGTCTCTCACGTTCTGGATTCAGATTCGGACTGCACAGACATACCTGACTCAAAACGCACACAAGTTTTTCATACGGACTCCGAATTGGGTGATTCTTTTTTTATTGGAAACTAGATTTCGTGCACTTTCCAACACAACTGGAATCACCTTCAAATTCGTCCGGAGCATTGAGTTGTGGACGAAACAATCTGATGCTGCAGCAGAATCCGAGTCAAACTACAAGTCCAAAGGTGTTACATCACCTCCACTTGGGCCCATGAGCTTTGTACGACCTAGATTTAGTTTTAGGCTGCCTTGGGACGTCCTCCCACCTCCTTGGCCGCCACCCCTTGCTTCTATATAAGTAGATCCATCTAGTAGCTTTTCCTTGGGATTTGTTTAGTTAAAAGTTAGCCATTGCAACTTCGTGTACTTCGTTTGTGTCCAACGACCAGACCAAGACCGCTTACGGATCCCCACCATTATCAATACCTCATATATATTTGCAATATTCAGATTGCTTTATCATATTCTTGCTCGTTCTTCGATTGCTTGCAGGAATAGACCTTCGTGGTCAGGCTGACCGTGCTTCCGGCGTCGTCAGTAACCTCAGGAGATTGGTTTAGCGATTGCTAAGGCGCAACTCGTGCACGTTTGTAGTCGGATTGTCAAAGTCGTCTCCACGAAATCGATAGTTATCATCTCATCGAAAGATCGGGACCCTCGCCTCTATCACGTATGTGTGGGGAAACAAGAGATAGGGTTGATTTCGGACACCTCCACCAAGGGCCACGAAATTCCCCCTCTCTTCCTCCATATATATAGCCCTTAGGGCACCGTTTAGACTTTGGGTTTTGTTTAGATTAAAAGTTCGCCATAGCTGCAACTTCGCGTACTTCGTTTGTGTTCAACGACCAGACAAAGGCGTCACAGAACCCCACCTTGATCAATAAAGCTTTCATCTTATATTCGCAATATCCAGATTGCAATCTTAGTTTCTTGCTTGTTCTTTGTTTGCTCGCAGGAAACAGACCCTCGTGGTCAGGTTGATCGTGCTCCGGCGTGGTTAATAACCTCTCGGAGTTGGTTTAGCAATTGCTAAGGCGCGACGTCCTCGCATGTTCGTAGTCGGATCGTCAAAGTCGACTTCCACCAAAGCGATATCCATCATCTCATCGAAAGACGGGACACCTTTGCCTCTATCAACAAACTGGCATGATTAGATGTGGTATTGTTGAGGAGAATGAAGCTATGCTTGCATGTTTTATGGGTGGATTAAATAGAGAGATTCAGACCATTCTAGAGTATAAGGAGTATACTAATATCACTCGTTTATTCCATCTTGCTTGTAAAGCTGAACGTGAAGTGCAGCATCGACAGGCATTGGCGCGAACTAACTTTTCTGCAAGTTGATCTTCATCATGAACACCACGTGCATCCTCTACTTCCACTCCACCAGCACCTCCATCAGGTGCCACCTCCAGCCGTGATACAAGAAAGCAGGCACAACCACCACTATCTGCCAAGAGCACACCTGCTGGACCTGCGTAGAGCTCTTCTTCTTCCATGGCATCAACAGGGCACACAAGTGATACTATTTGTCGTCGTTGTAAGGGAAGAGGACATTTTGCGAGAGAATGCCAATCTCAGCGTGTGATGATTGCTACTGAGGATGGAGGGTATGAGTCCGCTAGTGACTATGATGAGGAGACTTTGGCTCTTATTACACGTGAAGAACACGGTGGAGATGATTCTGATCAAGAGACACAATACACGGCTCCTGACGATGCTGACAGGTATGAATGTTTAGTTGCTCAACGTGTTTCGAGTGTGCAGGTCACACAAGCTGAGTAAAATCAGAGGCATAATTTGTTCCATACAAAGGGAGTTGTGAAGGAACGTTCTGTTCGCGTCATCATAGATGGTGGGAGCTGCAACAACTTTGCTAGCATGGAGATGGTGGAGAAGCTATCTCTCACCACAAGACCACATCCACATCCTTAGTACATTCAATGGTTGATAGAGGCAAAGGTGTCCCGTCTTTCGATCAGATGATGGATATCGCTTTGGTGGAAGTCGACTTTGACGATCCGACTACGAACGTGCGAGGACGTCGCGCCTTAGCAATCGCTAAACCAACTCCGAGAGGTTATTGACCACGCCGGACCACGATCAACCTGACCACGAGGGTCTGTTTCCTGCGAGCAAACGAAGAACAAGCAAGAAACTAAGATTGCAATCTGGATATTGCGAATATAAGATGAAAGCTTTATTGATCAAGGTGGGGTTCTGTGACGCCTTTGTCTGGTCGTTGAACACAAACGAAGTACGCGAAGTTGCAGCTATGGCGAACTTTTAATCTAAACAAAACCCAAAGTCTAAACGGTGCCCTAAGGGCTGTATATATGGAGGAAGAGAGGGGAATTTCGTGGCCCTTGGTGGAGGGGTCCGAAATCAACACTATCTCTTGTTTCCCCACACATACGGACTCTAGAAATAGCCTATACTTATGTATTTCGAAATTACATGGGCCTGGCCCAATAATAAGGTGACGCAGCACCTAAAATAGCCTCGGGACGAAATTTATGAAGTGGCATCTTGTATATTTCGTCCAAGGCTTCATGCACCCATTATGGTGGCTTCAAAGTCCTGAAATCATCACTTGTAACTCCGTTCTTGTTCCCCTTGCGCATGCCATCATCTCCATGCTTGTTCTTGCTCCAATGTTCATCTTTCTCCAAGCTAGGCCCTTCATTTGTAAGCAAAACAAATGTATCCAATTTAGGCAGCATCATATTCTCATGAACATTATAATCATTACCAAGAAACGAAAGTACCTGGTGTCCCGTCTTTCGATGAGATGATGGATATCGCTTTGGTGGAAGTCGACTTTGACGATCCGACTACGAACGTGCGAGGACGTCGCGCCTTAGCAATCGCTAAACCAACTCCGAGAGGTTATTGACCACGCCGGAGCACGATCAACCTGACCACGAGGGTCTGTTTCCTGCGAGCAAACGAAGAACAAGCAAGAAACTAAGATTGCAATCTGGATATTGCGAATATAAGATGAAAGCTTTATTGATCAAGGTGGGGTTCTGTGACGCCTTTGTCTGGTCGTTGAACACAAACGAAGTACGCGAAGTTGCAGGTATGGCGAACTTTTAATCTAAACAAAACCCAAAGTCTAAACGGTGCCCAAAGGGTTGTATATATGGAGGAAGAGAGGGGAATTTCGTGGCCCTTGGTGGAGGGGTCCGAAATCAACCCTATCTCTTGTTTCCCCACACATACGGACTCTAGAAATAGCCTATACTTATGTATTTCGAAATTACATGGGCCTGGCCCAATAATAAGGTGACGCAGCACCTAAAATAGCCTCGGGACGAAATTTATGAAGTGGCATCTTGTATATTTCGTCCAAGGCTTCATGCACCCATTATGGTGGCTTCAAAGTCCTGAAATCATCACTTGTAACTCCGTTCTTGTTCCCCTTGCGCATGCCATCATCTCCATGCTTGTTCTTGCTCCAATGTTCATCCTTCTCCAAGCTAGGCCCTTCATTTGTAAGCAAAACAAATGTATCCAATTTAGGCAGCATCATATTCTCATGAACATTAGAATCATTACCAAGAAACGAAAGTACCTGGTAATTTAGTTGGCGTGCACGAGCTCTAGTAATTGGTCCAGTATGTATAGCAGCAGGGGCTGTGGGTGTAATAATTGTATTGATGTCCTCATCATCCTCCCCTTCTTGAAATGAAGTCGTCCTCGATGGAAGTTCATCTTCCTCACCCAAATAAGGCTTCAAATCTGCAATGTTAAAAGTGCGACTAACCCCAATATCTGCAGGCAGCTCAAGTTTATATGCATTATCATTTATTTTCTCTAACACCTTAAAGGGACCATCAGCACGTGGCATTAACTTTGATTTGCGCAAATCAGGAAATCTATCCTTACGCAAATGTAACCAAACAAGATCTCCAGGTGCAAACACAACATGTTTTCTACCCTTATCTCCAGCAAGTTTATATTTAGCATTCATACGCTCAATGTTTTCCTTAGTTAACTCATGCATTTTTAAAATAAATTCAGCACGTTGTTTAGCATCAAAATTAACCTTCTCCGAAGATGGAAGAGCCAACAAATCAATAGGTGCACGAGGTAGGAAACCATACACAACTTCAAAAGGGCACATCTTAGTAGTAGAATGCAATGAACGATTATAAGCAAATTCAATATGAGGCAAGCATTCCTCCAAAATTTTCTTATTATTCTTCAAAACAGCCCTAAGCATAGTACACAACATTCTATTGACTACTTCAGTTTGTCCATCAGTTTGGGGGTGACAAGTAGTACTAAAAAGCAGTTTAGTCCCCAACTTAGCCCATAAACATCTCCAAAAGTGGCTAAGAAATTTAGTATCACGATCTGAAACAATAGTATTTGGCACACCATGCAAGCGAATAATTTCACGAAAGAACAAATCAGCAACACTAACAGCATCATCGCTTTTATGACATGGTATAAAGTGTGCCATTTTTGAGAATCTATCCACAACAACAAATATGCTATCCCTCCCCTTCTTTGTTCGAGGTAAACCTAAAACAATGTCCATAGATATATCCTCCCAAGGAACACTAGGTACAGGCAAATGCATATATAAACCATGAGGATTGAGTCGTGACTTAGCTTTTTGACATGTAGTGCAGCGAGCAATAATACGCTCAACATCCCGTCTCATCTTTGGCCAAAAGAAATGTGTAGCAAGTACGTCCTCCGTCTTCTTCACGCCAAAGTGTCCCATTAATCCTCCTCCATGCGCCTCCTGCAACAACAAAAGACGAACGGAGCTAGCTGGAATGCATAGCTTGTTAGCACGAAACACAAATCCATCGTTAACGACGAACTTGTTCCACATTCTTCCTTCTTTACAATTCTGCATTACATCTTTAAAATCAGCATCATGCACATATTGATCTTTGATGGTCTCCAAACCAAATATTTTGAAGTCAAGTTGTGAAAGAAGAGTATAGCGGCGAGACAAAGCATCAACAATAACATCTTCTTTTCCCTTCTTGTGTTTAATGACATAAGGAAAAGTCTCAATGAATTCAACCCATTTAGCATGTCTACGATTCAGTTTAGCTTGACTTTTAATATGTTTCAAAGATTCATGATCAGAATGTATAACAAATTCTTTGGGCCATAAATAATGTTGCCATGTTTCTAAAGTCCGAACAAGAGCATATAATTCTTTATCATAAGTAGAATAATTCAGACTAGGCCCACTCAATTTTTCAGAAAAGTATGCAACAGGTTTCCCATCTTGTAATAACACACCGCCTAATCCAATTCCACTAGCATCACATTCAAGCTCAAAAGTCTTATTAAAATCAGGAAGTTGGAGTAAAGGAGCATGTGTCAACTTATCTTTCAATACCGAGAAGGCTTCTTCCTGTGCGGTACCCCAAAGAAAAGGCACATCTTTCTTTGTAAGCTCATTGAGAGGTGCAGCAATGGTGCTGAAATCTCTCACAAAACGCCTATAGAATCCAGCGAGGCCAAGAAAACTCCTCACTTGTGTGACCGTTTTGGGCTGCGGCCAACTCTCAATAGCTTCAATCTTGGCTTTATCAACTTCAATTCCCTGTGGAGTAACAACATAGCCAAGAAAAGATACTCGGTCGGTGATAGAGGCAAAGGTGTCCCGTCTTTCGATGAGATGATGGATATCGCTTTGGTGGAAGTCGACTTTGACGATCCGACTAAGAACGTGCGAGGACGTCGCGCCTTAGCAATCGCTAAACCAACTCCGAGAGGTTATTGACCACGCCGGAGCACAATCAACCTGACCACGAGGGTCTGTTTCCTGCGAGCAAACGAAGAACAAGCAAGAAACTGAGATTGCAATCTGGATATTGCGAATATAAGATGAAAGCTTTATTGATCAAGGTGGGGTTCTGTGACGCCTTTGTCTGGTCGTTGAACACAAACAAAGTACGCGAAGTTGCTGCTATGGCGAACTTTTAATCTAAACAAAACCCAAAGTCTAAACGATTCCCTAAGGGCTGTATATATGGAGGAAGAGGGGGGAATTTCGTGGCCCTTGGTGGAGGGGTCCGAAATCAACCCTATCTCTTGTTTCCCCACACATACGGACTCTAAAAATAGCCTATACTTATGTATTTCGAAATTACATGGGCCTGGCCCAATAATAAGGTGACGCAGCACCTAAAATAGCCTCGGGACGAAATTTATGAAGTGGCATCTTGTATATTTCGTCCAAGGCTTCATGCACCCATTATGGTGGCTTCAAAGTCCTGAAATCATCACTTGTAACTCCGTTCTTGTTCCCCTTGCGCATGCCATCATCTCCATGCTTGTTCTTGCTCCAATGTTCATCCTTCTCCAAGCTAGGCCCTTCATTTGTAAGCAAAACAAATGTATCCAATTTAGGCAGCATCATATTCTCATGAACATTAGAATCATTACCAAGAAACGAAAGTACCTGGTAATTTAGTTGGCGTGCACGAGCTCTAGTAATTGGTCCAGTATGTATAGCAGCAGCGCAAAAAAAAGAGTGTCACATGGTGGAGGTGATGTAGTCCTGACAACAACGGATGTGGTTGTCATAGTATGCCTAGTAGTTGAAGGAACAATCATATCAACTCTTGGAATGTGCACCGTGCACTTGTTCTCCTCGTGGCCAACATGTCGTTTTATTTCCTGTTCAGCTTTGCATGCAAGATGAAACAAATGGTCCATAGGATAACACTCTTCATGAATTAGTATCTCTTGAATATCACGGTTTAATCCTCCCCAAAATCTATCCATAAAATCATCTTCACTTTCTTCTAAAGAGGAATGCAACAAGGTAGTTTGTAAATCATCATAATATTTTGTTACAGTTTCACTACCTTGTTTTAAGTGTTGCAACTTCTTAATCATGTCACGAGTATAATAAGCAGGGACGAAAGTATGTCGCATGGCAAGTTTCAAATCATCTCAAGTAGTAGGTATATAATCAGGGTGTAACCGACAATATTCACTCCACCAAACCAAAGCATAACCAGTGAAAGAACCAACCGCAACCTTAACCTTTTTATGTTCATCGAAATTATGGGAAGCAAATATATTTTTTATGTCGAACTGCCATTCAATATATAAAGCAGGTTTAAAACGGCCATTAAATGGTGGTATAGATACATTAACCTGATCATGTGCATTTGGATGTTTGTGCACCTCTCGTGACGGTTGTGGTATTTGCAAAGGTGGTGGCACGTCTCCCGCGATCGATAAAGCCCATGAATTGACTCTGGATCCTGTCATGATTAGTAGAACAAGAAGCAAACCCCAAAAATAATGTTCATATAACTACTAGGATGTGGTGGTAAAACGCTCACAGTAAAGCAAATATCAATGTCTTACAAGTTCTTACCATGCAGCAGGCGGTGATCGGCAACCAGCGGTATCAAGTAACTCCGACTATTGAGTAAAGCGATTGCCAGGGGAGCGTACGTATACACGGTGTAGAAATATGTGGAGCTGGGTTGGCTATATATGGTAGCAAAAGATTAGCAATAATCAATTCAAAGATGCAATGTTGAATAAACGCTCGACGACGGTACTGTGCTGGTCCTAGGCTAGACCGGACTAGAGACGCGAGCCTAGAACACTAATGAGGTCACGGCGTAGCACAACTAGCATCAATGAAGGATACTAAGTAGCTCTTGACAGCAAGATATAAGTGAAGATCACAACGACAGTGAAGATAATGATGAAAAACAACTGCCAAGCAGGATATACAACAACTCTCTCTCCAACTTTCCTCTTGAAAAGTTTGAGACAATTTTCTGATAAATTCTTTCAAAGAATTCTACTAACTCAAGCTTTCCAATGCAAAAAGAATCACTTAATTCCGAGTTGATATGAGGAGTCAAAGAACTCTAAAACTGGCCTGAAAAATTGGAACAAGCTGTGTTCACGAACTTCGGAGGGCAAAAAGACCTATTTAGAAGCCGATTTTGAGGTGTCAAATATTGAACTAGCTTCTGCAACTATTTAGATGCGGCTCGTTGCTATCTTCAATTTGAGTACTCACGGAGCAAAAACGGACTTCGTATGAGGAAGATACACCTGTTTTACTGAACAATGCGCAAAACAGATTCCAATCTGAATTCAGGTACGAGATTGATTCTAGATAGATCCAATTTTTTTCTTCTCTCTTTTTTTTCTCACGCTTTTTTTTTCTTCTCTCTCTTTTTCTTTCCTTTTTTTCTCTTTTTTTTCTCTATCTTTTTTTTCTCCCTCTTTCCAAGACAAACTAGATAAGATGCAGATTGGATCAGGCGAAGATGTGAATGACCTCAACTATGATTATGACAATGAACATTGCATAGCACATGGTGGAAATTAATAGATGGGATGGTGGACAGCGGAACGGATTGATGAGGACATGACTACCTTGGATATGACCAAAAATATTGCATATATGCATATTTGTCAGGTGATTTCTAATGCAAACTATTCAATAATCTATTTATGTTATCCAGAACAAAAATACTTCACACACTTTTGTGTTTTGTCTAATTGCAGGTGTATGGGACATTTGTACAATCCACATATGAAGATAAGGAAGAAAGAGATGTTTATTTGCTGTCCGAAAAGTTCTCTCACGTCACTTTTGGCCCAAGAGAAGATAGAGTCCAAGTCTCTCACGTTCTGGATTCAGATTCGGACTGCACAGACACACCTGACTCAAAACGCACACAAGTTTTTCATACGGACTCCGAATTGGGTGATTTTTTTTGTTGGAAACTAGATTTCGTGCACTTTCCAACCCAATTGGAATCACCTTCAAATTCGTCCGGAGCGTTGAGTTGTGGACGAAACAATCTGATGCTGCAGCAGAATCCGAGTCAAACTACAAGTCCAAAGGTGTTACATCACCTCCACTTGGGCCCATTGGCCTTGTACGACCTAGATTTAGTTTTAGGCTGCCTTGGGACGTCCTCCCACCTCCTTGGACGCCACCCCTTGCTCCTATATAAGTAGATCTATCTAGTAGCTTTTCCTTGGGATTTGTTTAGTTAAAAGTTAGCCATTGCAACTTCGTGTACTTCGTTTGTGTCCAACGACCAGACCAAGACCGCTTACGGATCCCCACCTTTATCAATACTTCATATATATTCGCAATATTCAGATTGCTTTTATCATATTCTTGCTCGTTCTTCGATTGCTTGCAGGAATAGACCTTCGTGGTCAGGTTGATCGTGCTCCGGCGTGGTCAATAACCTCAGGAGATTGGTTTAGCGATTGCTAAGGCGCAAGTCGTGCACGTTTGTAGTCGGATCGTCAAAGTCGTCTCCACCAAATCGGTAGTATCATCTCATCGAAAGATCGGGACACCCCGCCTCTATCAAGTGGTATCAGTTTTCAGGTTGCTCGGTGAGAATTTCCAGTTTTCCTAGATTAGATTTATTTTCTTACCTATTGTCCAAGAAAAAGCCACAAAAAAAAGTTAGATCTGTTCATCCTTTATCCAAGCCAGTCTGAGCCTTTGCAATTTTCTATTCATTGCTTGCATAGTTGAATTATCGGTTGCATCGTCGTGTCAGTTGCTGGTCTTAGTGTCTAGTTCCTTTAGAGTTTCGAGTTCTGTTCACATTAGTCACGCCGCCGCTCCATCATTATCCCTTCCGCTGTCCACCATCCCATCTATTAATTTCCACCACGTGCTATGCACTGTTCATTGTCATAATCATAGTTGAGGTCATTCACATCTTCGCCTTATCCAATCTGCATCTTATCTAGTTTGTCTTGGAAAGAGGGAGAAAAAAAAGATAGAGAAAAAAAGAGAAAAAAAGGAAAGAAAAGAGAGAGAAGAAAAAGAAAAAAAGTGTGAGAAAAAAAAGAGAGAAGAAAAAAAATTGGATCTATCTAGAATCAATCTCGTACCTGATTTCGGATTGGAATCTGTTTTGCGCACTGTTCAGTAAAACAGGTGTATCTTCCTCATACGAAGTCCGTTTTGGCTCCGTGAGTACTCAAATTGAAGCTAGCGACGAGCCGCATCTAAATAGTTGCAGAAGCTAGTTCAATATTTGACACCTCAAACTCGGCTTCTAAATAGGTCTTTTTGCCCTCCGAAGTTCGTGAACACAGCTTGTTCCAATTTTTCAGGCCAGTTTTAGAATTCTTTAACTTCTCATATCAACTCGGAATTGAGTGATTCTTGTTGCATTGGAAAGCTTGAGTTAGTAGCATTCCTTGAAAGAATTTATCAGAAAATTGGCTCAAACTTTTCAAGAGGAAAGTTGGAGAGAGTTGTTGTATATCCTGCTTGGCAGTTGTTTTTCATCATTACCTTCACTACCGTTGTGATCTTCACTTATATCTTGCTGTCCAGAGCTACTTAGTATCCTTGATTGATTCTAATTATGTTACGCTGTGACCTCATTAGTGTTCTAGGCTCGCGTCTCTAGTCCGGTCTAGCCTAGGACCAGCACAGTACCGTCGTTGAGCGTTTATTCAACATTGCATCTCTGAATTGATTATTGCTAATCTTTTGCTACCATATATAGCCAACCCAGCTCCACATATTTCTACACCGTGTATACGTACGCTCCCCTGGCAATCGCTTTACTCAATATTCGGAGTTACTTGACACCGCAGGTTGCCGATCACCACCTGCTGCATGGTAAGAACTTGTAAGACATTGATATTTGCTTTACTGTGAGCGTTTTACCACCACATCCTAGTAGTTATAGGAACATTATTTTTGGATTTTGTTTCTTGTTCTACTAATCATGACAGGATCCAGAGTCAATTCATGGGCTTTGTCGATCGCGGGAGACGTGCCACCACCTTTGCAAATACCACAACCGTCACGAGAGGTGCACAAACATCCAAATGCACATGATCAGGTTAATGTATCTATACCACCATTTAATGGCCGTTTTAAACCTGCTTTATATATTGAATGGGAGTTTGACATAAAAAATATATTTGCTTCCCATAATTTCGATGAACATAAAAAGGTTAAGGTTGCGGTTGGTTCTTTCACTGGTTATGCTTTGGTTTGGTGGAGTGAATATTGTCGGTTACACCCTGATTATATACCTACTACTTGGGATGATTTGAAACTTGCCATGTGACATACTTTCTTCCCTGCTTATTATACTCGTGACATGATTAAGAAGTTGCAACACTTAAAACAAGGTAGTGAAACTGTAACAAAATATTATGATGATTTACAAACTACCTTGTTGCATTCCTCTTTAGAAGAAAGTGAAGATGATTTTATGGATAGATTTTGGGGAGGATTAAACCGTGATATTCAAGAGATACTAATTCATGAAGAGTGTTATCCTATGGACCATTTGTTTCATCTTGCTTGCAAAGCTGAACAGGAAATAAAACGACGTGTTGGCCACGAGGAGAACAAGCGCACGGTGCACATTCCAAGAGTTGATATGATTGTTCCTTCAACTACTAGGCATACTATGACAACCACATCCGTTGTTGTCAGGACTACATCACCTCCACCATGTGACACATCGCCCCCGAGAGTGGCTACATCATCTGAGTTGATCATAAGAGGTAATGACAAAGGTACTGATCTTCCATCTCTACATCAGAATGATGAATGCCTTGTCAATTTGAATGCACCATCTGATGAGCTACCCACTACTTTGATCACACCGCCTATTTTAGAGGACTACGTTGATAATTTAACTTTGCCACGTGATCAAACAACTGAAATACCAACAATTTTGAGTGCACCCATTGAATTAACTATTGATGCAAAAGAACCAATGTTTAATCATTTTGATATGACCTCTAATCTTAGTGATGATTCTGTGTTAAATGACTTATTGCATGTTTGCTTATTTAAGCAAGTTGTAGCATGTAAATTTGATGCAAGTAAGGTTTATTCACCAATGTTGGGATGGTTTAATGATGAACATTGTCAATCTTTTGAAATGAATAAGAGCTTCACTTATATGTGCAAACTGAGTTGCAATATTTTCATGCCTTCTACTTCTTGTGCTAATTTTTTGGCTTTAGATTTTATGAACTATGCAAGTTACTCATCTATTCATGTGTCATATATGCAAAAATCAAGGGAAGTAAAAATGGATGACATATACATATACAACATGTACACCTTGTCTCTTTTGTTAGCCACATTTCAGATTAAGCAACGCCGAGGACGGCTTTATTTTCAAGAAGGGGAGGATGATGAGGACATGACTACCTTGGATATGACCAAAAATATTGCATATATGCATATTTGTCAGGTGATTTCTAGTGCAAACTATTCAATAATCTATTTATGTTATCCAGAACAAAAATACTTCACACACTTTTGTGTTTTGTCTAATTGCAGGTGTATGGGACATTTGTACAATCCACATATGAAGATAAGGAAGAAAGAGATGTTTATTTGCTGTCCGAAAAGTTCTCTCACGTCACTTTTGGCCCAAGAGAAGATAGAGTCCAAGTCTCTCACATTCTGAATTCAGATTCGGACTGCACAGACACACCTGACTCAAAACGCACACAAGTTTTTCATACGGACTCCGAATTGGGTGATTTTTTTTTGTTGGAAACTAGATTTCGTGCATTTTCCAACCCAATTGGAATCACCTTCAAATTCGTCCGGAGCGTTGAGTTGTGGACGAAACAATCTGATGCTGCAGCAGAATCCGAGTCAAACTACAAGTCCAAAGGTGTTACATCACCTCCACTTGGGCCCATTGGCCTTGTACGACCTAGATTTAGTTTTAGGCTGCCTTGGGACGTCCTCCCACCTCCTTGGTCGCCACCCCTTGCTCCTATATAAGTAGATCTATCTAGTAGCTTTTCCTTGGGATTTGTTTAGTTAAAAGTTAGCCATTGCAACTTCGTGTACTTCGTTTGTGTCCAACGACCAGACCAAGACCGCTTACGGATCCCCACCTTTATCAATACTTCATATATATTCGCAATATTCAGATTGCTTTTATCATATTCTTGCTCGTTCTTCGATTGCTTGTAGGAATAGACCTTCGTGGTCAGGTTGATCGTGCTCCGGCGTGGTCAATAACCTCAGGAGATTGGTTTAGCGATTGCTAAGGCGCAAGTCGTGCACGTTTGTAGTCGGATCGTCAAAGTCGTCTCCACCAAATCGGTAGTATCATCTCATCGAAAGATCGGGACACCCTGATAGAGGCAAAGGTGTCCCGTCTTTCGATGAGATGGTGGATTTCGCTTTGGTGGAAGTCGACTTTGACGATCCGACTACGAACGTGCGAGGACGTCGCGCCTTAGCAATCGCTAAACCAACTCCGAGAGGTTATTGACCACACCGGAGCACGATCAACCTGACCACGAGGGTCTGTTTCCTGCGAGCAAACGAAGAACAAGCAAGAAACTGAGATTGCAATCTGGATATTGCGAATATAAGATGAAAGCTTTATTGATCAAGGTGGGGTTCTGTGACGCCTTTGTCTGGTCGTTGAACACAAACGAAGTACGCGAAGTTGCAGCTATGGCGAACTTTTAATCTAAACAAAACCCAAGGTCTAAACGATGCCCTAAGGGCTGTATATATGGAGGAAGAGGGGGTGGATTTCGTGGCCCTTGGTGGAGGGGTCCGAAATCAACCCTATCTCTTGTTTCCCCACACATA
>NW_021288028.1:51005-72785 GCF_002162155.2 Triticum dicoccoides
GTGACGCCTTTGTCTGGTCATTGAACACAAACGAAGTACGCGAAGTTGCAGCTATGGTGAACTTTTAATCTAAACAAAACCCAAAGTCTAAACGGTGCCCTAAGGGCTGTATATATGGAGGAAGAGAGGGGGAATTTCGTGGCCCTTGGTGGAGGGGTCCGAAATCAACCCTATCTCTTGTTTCCCCACACATACGAACTCTAAAAATAGCCTATACTTATGTATTTCGAAATTACATGGGCCTGGCCCAATAAAAAGGTGATGCAGCACCTATAATAGCCTCGGGACGAAATTTATGAAGTGGCATCTTGTATATTTCGTCCATGGCTTCATGCACCCATTATGGTGGCTTCAAAGTCCTGAAATCATCACTTGTAACTCCGTTCTTGTTCCCCTTGCGCATGGCATCATCTCCATGCTTGTTCTTGCTCCAATGTTCATCCTTCTCCAAGCTAGGCCCTTCATTTGTAAGCAAAACAAATGTATCCAAGTTAGGCAGCATCATATTCTCATGAACATTAGAATCATTACCAAGAAACGAAAGTACCTGATAATTTAATTGGCGTGCGCGAGCTCTAGTAATTGGTCCCGTATATGTAGCAGTAGGGGCTGTGGGTGTAACAATGGTATTGATGTCCTCATCAATATATAGTCTAGGGCCACGAAGGGGTAAGTGAAGGGGGTACATGGGCTGTGGCCTAACACATGGCAGCGCACAGGCGTCGGACGTCCGCCAGGTTCCGGACGTCCGGAGGCTCGCGAGGGTCCGGTCGTCCGGTGCATGTCGGACGTCCGGCGTTTTGGCTCTGGATAGGTGGTGTCGGACGTCCGGTCAGCGCCGGTCGTCTGGGCGCTGGAGAGAGGTCGGACGTCCAGTGGCTCCGGTCGTCTGTGGATTCGGCTCGGGTCCTCAGGGGCCGGACGTCCGGGCTGGGCCGGTCGTCCGGCGGCTGTAGCTTCGTGCAGCTTCTTCTCTGGGTCCTTGTACTTGGCGTCCTCGCTAGCTCTTCCGTTGGATGTGGTGGCTTCGTGGCTTTCCTCCAAGTACCTGATCATGCATAGAACACACGTTGGAGGTAGTAGCCATATCTCACATGTAGAAAGTCATGGTTCGGAGAGGAGCAAGTTCACCTTGTGTCCAATGGCGTATGTTCGAGGTCTCGTCATATGTCCACTTGGGGTTTGGAGAGTAGTCGGAGTGTACATGGGGATGAACGTGGGATGCTCCGCATCAATCTCCCTTTAGACAATTCTGGAAAAAATGTCCTTCTTCTCCACACGTATAGCAAGACTTGGTGCAGGGTTTAACTGGGTCTCCTTCGAGGGTGTCCTCCACCTCTTCCTTAATCACAGGTTCTTCTAACATTTCCATAAGGGCTCCTTTCATTGCTTCTTTCTTCTGCAGGAGGGTCCTTTGTACCATGGGGTAAATGTGACACTGAGCAGGGTAGTGGGTAGTCCCTTTACCCAAGAAACAAATGATCTTCCTAGTTGGGATTTGATAGAGGCAAAGGTGTCCCGTCTTTCGATGAGATGATGGATATCGCTTTGGTGGAAGTCGACTTTGACGATCCGACTACGAACGTGCGAGGACGTCGCGCCTTGGCAATCGCTAAACCAACTCCGAGAGGTTATTGACCACGCCGGAGCACGATCAACCTGACCACGAGGGTCTGTTTCCTGCGAGCAAACGAAGAACAAGCAAGAAACTAAGATTGCAATCTGGATATTGCGAATATAAGATGAAAGCTTTATTGATCAAGGTGGGGTTCTGTGACGCCTTTGTCTGGTCATTGAACACAAACGAAGTACGCGAAGTTGCAGCTATGGTGAACTTTTAATCTAAACAAAACCCAAAGTCTAAACGGTGCCCTAAGGGCTGTATATATGGAGGAAGAGAGGGGGAATTTCGTGGCCCTTGGTGGAGGGGTCCGAAATCAACCCTATCTCTTGTTTCCTCACACATACGAACTCTAAAAATAGCCTATACTTATGTATTTCGAAATTACATGGGCCTGGCCCATTAAAAAGGTGATGCAGCACCTATAATAGCCTCGGGACGAAATTTATGAAGTGGCATCTTGTATATTTCGTCCATGGCTTCATGCACCCATTATGGTGGCTTCAAAGTCCTGAAATCATCACTTGTAACTCCGTTCTTGTTCCCCTTGCGCATGGCATCATCTCCATGCTTGTTCTTGCTCCAATGTTCATCCTTCTCCAAGCTAGGCCCTTCATTTGTAAGCAAAACAAATGTATCCAATTTAGGCAGCATCATATTCTCATGAACATTAGAATCATTACCAAGAAACGAAAGTACCTAATAATTTAATTGGCGTGCGCGAGCTCTAGTAATTGGTCCCGTATATGTAGCAGTAGGGGCTGTGGGTGTAACAATGGTATTGATGTCCTCATCATCCTCCCCTTCTTGAAATGAAGTCGTCCTCGACGGAAACTCATCTTCCTCACCCAAATAAGGCTTCAAATCTGCAATGTTAAAAGTGGGACTAACCCCAAAATCTGCAGGCAGCTCAAGTTTATATGCATTATCATTTATTTTCTCTAACACCTTAAAGGGACCATCAGCACGTGGCATTAGCTTTGATTTGCCAAAATCGGGAAATCTATCCTTACGCAAATGTAACCAAACAAGATCTCCAGGTGCAAACACAACATGTTTTCTACCCTTATCTCCAGCAAGTTTATATTTAGCATTCATACGCTCAATGTTTTCCTTAGTTAACTCATGCATTTTTAAAATCAATTCAGCATGTTGTTTAGCATCAAAATTAACCTTCTCCGAAGATGGAAGAGGCAACAAATCAATAGGTGCACGAGGTAGGAAACCATACACAACTTCAAAAGGGCACATCTTAGTAGTAGAATGCAATGAATGATTATAAGCAAATTCAATATGAGGCAAGCATTCCTCCTACATTTTCTTATTATTCTTCAAAACAGCCCTAAGCATAGTAGACAACGTTCTATTGACTACTTCAGTTTGTCCATCAGTTTGGGGGTGACAAGTAGTACTAAAAAGCAGTTTAGTCCCCAACTTAGCCCATAAACATCTCCAAAAGTGGCTAAGAAATTTAGTATCACGATCTGAAACAATAGTATTTGGCACACCATGCAAGCGAATAATTTCACGAAAGAACAAATCAGCAACATTAACAGCATCATCGCTTTTATGACATGGTATAAAGTGTGCCATTTTCGAGAATCTATCCACGACAACAAATATGCTATCCCTCCCCTTCTTTGTTCGAGGTAAACCTAAAACAAAGTCCATAGATATATCCTCCCAAGGAACACTAGGTACAGGCAAAGGCATATATAAACCATGAGGATTGAGTCGTGACTTAGCTTTTTGACATGTAGTGAATCGAGCAATAAAACGCTCGACATCCCGTCTCATCTTTGGCCAAAAGAAATGTGTAGCAAGTAGTTCCTCCGTCTTCTTCACGCCAAAGTGTCCCATTAATCCTCCTCCATGCGCCTCCTGCAACAACAAAAGACGAACGGAGCTAGCTGGAATGGATAGCTTGTTAGCACGAAACACAAATCCATCGTTAACGACAAACTTGTTCCACATTCTTCCTTCTTTACAATTCTGCATTACATCTTTAAAATCAGCATCATGCACATATTGATCTTTGATGGTCTCCAAACCAAATATTTTGAAGTCAAGTGGTGAAAGCATAGTATAGCGACGAGACAATGCATCAGCAATAACATTTTCTTTTCCCTTCTTGTGTTTAATGACATAAGGGAAAGTCTCAATGAATTCAACCCATTTAGCATGTCTACGATTCAGTTTAGCTTGACTTTTAATATGTTTCAAAGATTCATGATCAGAATGTATAACAAATTCTTTGGGCCATAAATAATGTTGCCATGTTTCTAAAGTCCGAACAAGAGCATATAATTCTTTATCATAAGTAGAATAATTCAGACTAGGCCCACTCAATTTTTCAGAAAAGTATGCAACAGGTTTGCCATCTTGTAATAACACACCTCCTAATCCAATTCCACTAGCATCACATTCAAGCTCAAAAGTCTTATTAAAATCAGGAAGTTGGAGTAAAGGAGCATGTGTCAACTTATCTTTCAATACCGTGAAGGCTTCTTCCTGTGCGGTACCCCCAAAAAAAGGCACATCCTTCTTTGTAAGCTCGTTGAGAGGTGCAGCAATGGTGCTGAAATCTCTCACAAAACGCCTATAGAATCCAGCGAGGCCAAGAAAACTCCTCACTTGTGTGACCGTTTTGGGCTGCGGCCAACTCTCAATAGCTTCAATCTTGGCTTTGTCAACTTCAATTCCCTGTGGAGTAACAACATAGCCAAGAAAAGATACTCGGTCGGTGCAAAAGGTGCACTTCCCAAGGTTACCAAACAAACGTGCATCACGTAGAGCAATAAAAACAGCACGTAAATGTTCCAAATGTTCTTCCAAAGATCTGCTATAAATCAGTATGTCATCAAAGTAAACTACCACAAATCGTCCAATGAAAGCACGTAAAACTTCGTTCATTAATCTCATGAAAGTACTAGGTGCATTAGTTAACCCAAAAGGCATGACTAACCACTCATATAATCCAAACTTAGTTTTAAATGCTGTTTTCCATTCATCTCCCAATTTACGAATTTGATGGTAGCCACTACGCAAATCAACTTTGGAGAATATTGTAGAGCCACTCAATTCATCAAGCATATCATCTAGCCTAGGAATAGGATGACGATAACGAATAGTAATATTATTAATGCCTCTACAATCAACACACATACGTGATGTACCATCCTTTTTCGGCACTAGAATAATAGGAACAGCACAAGGACTAAGGGATTCGCGTATATAACCTTTGTCGAGAAGCTCTTGTACTTGGCGCATAATCTCCTTCGTCTCCTCTGGATTGGTACGGTATGGTGCACGGTTTGGCAGTGAAGCACCGGGAATTAAGTCAATCTGATGCTCAATCCCTCGAATAGGCGGTAATCCCGGTGGCACGTCTTGTGGAAAGACGTCAGCGAACTCCTGCAAAATGTTAGTGACAGCAGGAGGCAAAGAGGAAGGCACGTCCTCGAATGAAAATAATGCCTCTTTGCACACAAAAGCATAGCAAACAGATTTGCCGAAATCTAGCTCATCAATATCAGATTTGGTGGCAAATAAACATGCACTTTTCAATTTAATTTCAGAAGCAACACTAGATGGTTTATTGTTTGGCTTCATTTGTTGCTCAAATTCTTTTGCCACAATCTGATTTTCACTCTTATTCGTCTCCTGTTTTGCTTTATTAGCTCTATTAATATCATCTTTCAAAATGGAATCAGGAGTCATAGGAAGCAAAGTAATATTTTTATCCTTATGAACAAGAGTATAGTGATTGTTTCTACCATGGTGTACAGAATTTTTATCAAATTGCCATGGTCTACCAAGTAATAAGGAACATGCTTGCATAGGTACCACATCACAATCAACATAATCAGCATATGTAGAGATACTAAAATGCACACGAACAGTACGTGTTACCTTAACCTTGCCGCTGTTGTTGAACCATTGGATGTAGTAAGGATGTGGATGTGGTCTTGTGGTGAGAGAAAGCTTCTCCACCATCTCCATGCTAGCCAAGTTGTTGCAGCTCCCTCCGTCTATGATGACGCGCACAGAACGTTCCTTCACAACTCCCTTGGTATGGAACAAATTGTGCCTCTGATGTTGCTCAGCTTGTGTGACCTGCACACTCAAAACACGTTGAGCAACTAAACATTCATACCTGTCAGCGTCTTCAGGAGCCATGTATTGCGTCTCATGATCAGAATCATCTCCACCATGTTCTTCACGTGTAATAAGAGCCAAAGTCTCCTCATCATAGTCACTAGCGGACTCATATCCACCATCCGCGGTAGCAATCATCACACGCGGAGATTTGCATTCCCTCGCATAATGACCTCCTCCGTTACAACGACGACAAATAATATCACTTGTGTGCCCTGTTGATGCCATGGAAGAAGAAGAACGATGTGCAGGCCCCGCAGGTGCGCTCTTGGCAGATAATGGTGGTTGTGCCTGTTTTCTTGTATCACGGCTGGAGGTGGCACCGGATGGAGGTGCTGGTGATGTTGAAGTAGAAGATGGACGTGGTGTCCATGATGAAGGTCGGCCTGCAGAAAAGTTAGTTCGCCCCAATGCTTGTCGATCCTGCACTTCACGTTCAGCTTTACAAGCAAGATGGAATAAACGAGTGATATTAGTATACTCCTTATAGTCTAGAATGGTCTGAATCTCTCTATTTAATCCACCCAGAAAACGTGCAAGCATAGCTTCATTCTCCTCAACAATACCACATCTAATCATGCCAGTTTGTAATTCCTGATAATATTCTTCTACAGAATTTTTTCCTTGTCTTAAACGCTGCAATTTTTGAAGCAATTCACGTTGATAATATGGTGGAACCCAACGCGTACGCATAGCAGTTTTCAAAGCAGCCCAAGTAGTTGGAATAGGATATAATCTACAATGTTCAGACCACCATACACATGCAAAACTAGTGAAAGCACAAACGGCAGCAGCAACTCGTCTCTCCTCAGGATATTGTAAACATGTAAATCGTTGTTCAGTTTCTAACTCGCAAGTAAGATATATATCAGGAACATATCTACCCTCAAATGGTGGAATATTCAATTTCAGTTTAGGAATATGGACATCATCTCGTACCTGAGGTGGTGGTGCAGGCCTAGCATTACGAATATATACCTGAGGTCGACCTGCTGGTGGTGGTACAGGTGGCTGCACGTAGTGTTGATTTTGATCAACCTCATCCTCATAATCTCCCACATAATCATCCTCCTCCGCATCAGCAGCAGGAGCCACAGAAGTATCAACAGCAGCACCAACAGTTTGGCCAAACGCAAGAGGAACACGGCTTGCTCGGCGGAGGTCTGCTTCGCGACGTGGAGGTAGTCGTTGTTGTTGTTGTTGGAGAGGTGCGTTAGGTGCAGCGGGTGGTGGTGGTGGAAGACGCGCGAGCAATTCATTAAACTTGTTATCGAGCTTTGTTTCGAACGTCTTCTCAAGGCCAGTGATCTTCTCCATGGCCTCTTCAAAATTGTTCAACACATCTTGCACCTGTTCAGTCATCATTTGCTGAAACTTATCATGAAGCTCCTTGTTCGATAAATTTTCCCAGTCAATCTCGTCGGCTTGTGATCCTGGCATGGTTAGCAGCAATAGAAACACACAAGAATATGATCCTACAGACTACGAACAAGTGGTGGTGGTGGGTGTCACAAATCCGTCAAGCAAATCTCAAATTCTTACCAGTTCTTACCCAGCAGCAGGCGGTGATCAGCAACCGTTGTAGTCAAAAACTCTCAAAGCTTGGATAGAGCGATTACCAGGGAGAGTCAAACGCACGACGTAGATGTATGTGGAGCTGGGAAGGCTTATAATATGGTAGCAAAAAGGGTCAGCAATAATCAATTCAGAGATGCAAAGTTGAATAAACGCTCAACGACGGTACTGTGCTGGTCCTAGGCTAGACTGTGCTAGAGACGCGAGCCTAGAACACTAACAAAATCACGGCGCGGCACGTAAACAAGGGAAAAGCACAATCTGAATTTTTTTTTTCGCTCCTTTTTTTTTGCGCTCTTTTTTTCTTTTTTTTTTGCGCTGCTTTTTTTTTGCGAAAAATCACTATAATGGCGAGTGTCTCAAAACTCTTCCTAGCTCAAACTGACAGGATGGGCACGAAATTTTTCGACCAATTTTTTTTTTCGACTGCCCGGACCCAAAAATTGGAAACGGGTCAAAAAAAACTTCCTATAATGGCACCTGTCTCAAAACACTCAGAAATACCTAAAAATAGGATAGCCAGAAAATTTTTCGAAAAATGCGTTTTCGAAAAATTTTGGGCCTAAACGGAGCGTGGCTACCTGACTCTTTTTTTTTTCCGAAACCTACTCCGGCAAGGAAACACGACGGAATCTAGATGGATCTCGAAAACAACCCTAATAAGCAAGGAACTCGGATTGGTGGTGGATATATGGTGGTGGTATATGGCAGCGGTGGTGGTAGCGGTGGTAGTATATGGATATGGATCGGTGGTGGTATATGGACACGGATTGGTGGTGGTATATGGATACGGATTCGGAGCGGTGGTGGTAGATGGCAGGGGCAATGATGATGGTGCGGCGGCGGCGTGACAACTTATGACCAGAACTCGAAACTCTAAAAGACTAGACTCTAAGACCAGCAACTAGACACGACGATGCAACCGCAAATTCAACAAAGCAAAAATCCTAAAAAGATTATGCAAAGGCTCAGATTGGTTCGGATATGATGAACTAACCCTAATTTTTTTTTGTGGCTTTTTCGTGGACTATAGGTATGAAGAACAGACTCGATCTAAACTACGAAAAACTGTAAAATCTCACCGAGCAACCTGGAAATCTGATACCACTTGATAGAGGCAAAGGTGTCCCGTCTTTCGATGAGATGGTGGATTTCGCTTTGGTGGAAGTCGACTTTGACGATCCGACTACGAACGTGCGAGGACGTCGCGCCTTAGCAATCGCTAAACCAACTCCGAGAGGTTATTGACCACGCCGGAGCACGATCAACCTGACCACGAGGGTCTGTTTCCTGCGAGCAAACGAAGAACAAGCAAGAAACTGAGATTGCAATCTGGATATTGCGAATATAAGATGAAAGCTTTATTGATCAAGGTGGGGTTCTGTGATGCCTTTGTCTGGTCGTTGAACACAAATGAAGTACGCGAAGTTGCAGCTATGGCGAACTTTTAATCTAAACAAAACCCAAGGTCTAAACGATGCCCTAAGGGCTGTATATATGGAGGAAGAGGGGGTGGATTTCGTGGCCCTTGGTGGAGGGGTCCGAAATCAACCCTATCTCTTGTTTCCCCACACATACGGACTCTAAAAATAGCCTATACTTATGTATTTCGAAATTACATGGGCCTGGCCCAATAATAAGGTGACGCAGCACCTAAAATAGCCTCGGGACGAAATTTATGAAGTGGCATCTTGTATATTTCGTCCAAGGCTTCATGCACACATTATGGTGGCTTCAAAGTCCTGAAATCATCACTTGTAACTCCGTTCTTGTTCTTGCTCCAATGTTCATCCTTCTCCAAGCTAGGCCCTTCATTTGTAAGCAAAACAAATGTATCCAATTTAGGCAGCATCATATTCTCATGAACATTAGAATCATTACCAAGAAACGAAAGTACCTGATAATTTAGTTGGCGTGCACGAGCTCTAGTAATTGGTCCAGTATGTATAGCAGCAGGGGCTGTGGGTGTAACAATTGTATTGATGTCCTCATCACACCCCGCCTCTATCACGGATAATGATGCAGCGGCGGCGTGACTAATGTGAACAGAACTCGAAACTCTAAAGGAACTAGACACTAAGACCAGCAACTGACACGACGATGCAACCGATAATTCAACTATGCAAGCAATGAATAGAAAATTGCAAAGGCTCAGACTGGCTTGGATAAAAGATGAACAGATCTAACTTTTTTGTGGCTTTTTCTTGGACAATAGGTAAGAAAATAAATCTAATCTAAGAAAAACTGGAAATTCTCACCGAGCAACCTGAAAACTGATACCACTTGATAGAGGCGGGGTGTCCTGATCTTTCGATGAGATGATAACTATCGATTTGGTGGAGACGACTTTGACGATCCGACTACAAATGAGCACGACGTTGCGCCTTAGCAATCGCTAAACCAATCTCCTGAGGTTACTGACGATGCCGAAAGCACTGTCAGCCTGACCACGAAGGTCTATTCCTGCAAGCAATCGAAGAACGAGCAAGAATATGATAAAGCAATCTGAATATTGCAAATATATATGAGGTATTGATAATGGTGGGGATCCGTAAGCGGTCTTGGTCTGGTCGTTGGACACAAACGAAGTACACGAAGTTGCAATGGCTAACTTTTAACTAAACAAATCCCAAGGAAAAGCTACTAGATGGATCTACTTATATAGGAGCAAGGGGTGGCGGCCAAGGAGGTGGGAGGACGTCCCAAGGCAGCCTAAAACTAAATCTAGGTCGTACAAGGCCAATGGGCCCAAGTGGAGGTGATGTAACACCTTTGGACTTGTAGTTTGACTCGGATTCTGCTGCAGCATCAGATTGTTTCGTCCACAACTCAACGCTCCGGACGAATTTGAAGGTGATTCCAATTGGGTTGGAAAGTGCACGAAATTTAGTTTCTAACAAAAAAAGAATCACCCAATTCGGAGTCCGTATGAAGAACTTGTGTGCGTTTTGAGTCAGGTGTGTCTGTGCAGTCCGAATCTGAATCCAGAACGTGAGAGACCTGGACTCTATCTTCTCTTGGGCCAAAAGTGACGTGAGAGAACTTTTTGGACAGCAAATAAACATCTCTTTCTTCCTTATCTTCATATGTGGATTGTACAAATGTCCCATACACCTGCAATTAGACAAAACACAAAAGTGTGTGAAGTATTTTTGTTCTGGATAACATAAATAGATTATTGAATAGTTTGCACTAGAAATCACCTGACAAATATGCATATATGCAATATTTTTGGTCATATCCAAGGTAGTCATGTCCTCATCAGCAGCAGGAGCCACAAAAGTATCAACAGCAGCACCAGCAGTTTGGCCAGGCTGAAGAGGGACACGGCTTGCTCGGCGGAGGGCTGTTTCCCGACGTGGAGGTAGTCGGTGTTGTTGCTCTTGGTGCAGAGGTGCGGCAGGAGCAGCCGGTGGTGGAAAACGCGAAAGCAATTTAGCAAACTTGTTATCGAGCTTTGTTTCAAATGTCTTCTCCATGCCATCTATCTTCTCCATGGCCTCTTCAAATCTGTTTAGCACATCTTCCACCTGTCGACTCATCATTTGCTGAAACTTATCATGTAACTCTTTGTTCGTCATGTTCTCCCAGTCAATCGCGTCGGGTTGTGATCCTGCCATGGTTAGCAGCAATAGAAACACACAAGAATATGAACCTACAGACTAATAGAAAACGGCGGTCGTGGAGTGTCACAAATCCGTCAAGCAAATCTCAAATTCTTACCAGTTCTTACCCATCAGCAGGCGGTGATCGGCAACCGTTGTAGTCAAAACTGTCAAAGCTTGGATAGAGCGATTACCAGGGAGAGTCAAACGCATGACGTAGATATATGTGGAGCTAGGAAGGCTTATAATATGGTAGCAAAAGGGGTCAGCAATAATCAATTCAGAGATGCAAAGTTGAATAAACGCTCAACGACGGTACTGTGCTGGTCCTAGGCTAGACCGTGCTAGAGACGCGAGCCTAGAACACTAACAAAATCATGGTGCTGCACGTAAACAAGGGAAAAGCACACTCTGGAACTTTTTTCGCTCTTTTTTTGCGCTCCTTTTTTTTGCGCTCCTCTTTTTTTTGCGAAAAATCACTATAATGGCGAGTGTCTCAAAACTCTTCCCTCGTCAAACTGATAGGATGGGCACGAATTTTTTTTTGACTTTTTTCGGTAATCAGGGCAGCGACGACGAAAAAGTGCGACAAAAAATCACTATGATGGCACGTGGCTCAAAAGACTCAGAAAAGCCTAAAAATAGGATAGGGAAAAAATATTTTTGGTCGCCGGAATTTTGGCCTAAAAACTGCCCGGGGGTCTCCAGACTTTTTTTTTCCGCGAGACCTACGCAGACAAGGAAACACGAATCGGAATTTAGATTAATCTCAAAAACAAACATAATATGAGAAGAACTCGGATTGGTGGTGGATATATGGTTGTGGTATATGGCAGCGGTGGTGGTATATGGTAGCGGTGGTGGTATACGGATACACATTGGTGGTGGTATATGGATTCAGATTGGTGGTGGTATATGGATACGGATTCAGAGCGGTGGCGAAGAAGCAATGGTGGTAGATGGCAAGGCGATGATGATGGTGCGGCGGCAGCGTGACAACTTATGACCAGAACTCGAAACTCTAAAAGACTAGACTCTAAGACCAACAAATTGACACGACGATGCAACCGCAAATTCAACAAAGCAAAAACCCTAAAAAGATTATGCAAAGGCTCAGATTGGTTCGGATATGATGAACTAACCGTATATTTTTTTGTGGCTTTTTCGTAGACTGTAGGAATGAAGAACAGACTCGATCTAATCTATGAAAAACTGTAAAATCTCACCGAGCAACCTGGAACTCTGATACCACCTGATAGAGGCAAAGGTGTCCCGATGTTTCGATGAGACGGTGGCTATCATTTTTTGTGGGAGTCGACCTTGACGATCCGACTACGAACGTGCGAGACGTCGTGCCTTAGCAATCGCTAAACCAACTTCCGAGGGTTGTTGACCACGCCGGAGCACGATCAACCTGACCACGAGGATCTGTTTCCTGCAAGCAAACGAAGAACAAGCAAGAAACTGAGATTGCAATCTGGATATTGCGAATATAAGATGAAAGATTTATTGATCAAGGTGGGGTTCTATGACGCCTTGGTCTGGTCGTTGAACACAAACGAAGTACGCGAAGTTGCAGCTATGGCAAACTTTTAATCTAAACAAAACCCAAAGTGTAAACGATGCCCTAAGGGCTGTATATATGGAGGAGAGAGGGGGAATTTCGTGGCCCTTGGTGGAGGGGTCCGAAACCAACCCTAACTCTTGTTTTCCCACCCATACGGACTCTAAAAACAGCCTATACTTAAGTACTTCGAAAATACATGGGCCTGGCCCAATAATAAGGTGACGCAGCACCTAAAATAGCCTCTGGACGAAATTTATGAAGTGGCATCTTGTATATTTCGTCCCATGCTTCATGCACTCATTATGGTGGCTTCAAAGTCCTGGAATCATCACTTGTAACTCCGTTCTTGTTCCCCTTGCGCATGCCATCATCTCCATGCTTGAACTTGCTCCAAGGTTCATCTTTCTTGTTCAAGCTAGGCCCTTCATTTGTAAACAAAACAAATGTATCCAATTTAGGCAGCATCATATTCTCATGAACATTAGAATCGTTACCAAGAAACGAAAGTACCTGATAATTCAATTGGCGTGCGCGAGCTCTAGTAATTGGTCCAATATGTATAGCAGCAGGGGCTGTGGGTGTAACAATGGTATTGATGTCCTCATCACTACCTCAAGCTACATCAAGTCCCTCCCAAAGATCAAGTGAAGTGCGCCACGAGGAACTTCCACGACTACGCGTCCACATGGTGGCTTCACACACCTTCGGAGAGCTATGACATGAGTTGTCCCAAGACGAAGAGAGCTTTGCGGCGAGAGTTTGTGCCTCCAACCTACACGGAACAACTTCAACGCCAATTGGGGAACACCATCCAAGGATCCAAGTCTATCGACGAGTACTTCTAGGAGATGAAGATTTGATGAGGACATGACTACCTTGGATATGACCAAAAATATTGCATATATGCATATTTGTCAGGTGATTTCTAGTGCAAACTATTCAATAATCTATTTATGTTATCCAGAACAAAAATACTTCACACACTTTTGTGTTTTGTCTAATTGCAGGTGTATGGGACATTTGTACAATCCACATATGAAGATAAGGAAGAAAGAGATTTTATTTGCTGTCCAAAAAGTTCTCTCACGTCACTTTTGGCCCAAGAGAAGATAGAGTCCAAGTCTCTCACGTTCTGGATTCAGATTCGGACTGCACAGACATACCTGACTCAAAACGCACAAAAGTTTTTCATACGGACTCCGAATTGGGTGATTCTTTTTTTGTTGGAAACTAGATTTCGTGCACTTTCCAACCCAATTGGAATCACCTTCAAATTCGTCCGGAGCGTTGAGTTGTGGACGAAACAATCTGATGCTGCAGCAGAATCCGAGTCAAACTACAAGTCCAAAGGTGTTACATCACCTCCACTTGGGCCCATGAGCCTTGTACGACCTAGGATTAGTTTTAGGCTGCCTTGGGACGTCCTCCCACCTCCTTGGCCGCCACCCCTTGCTCCTATATAAGTAGATCCATCTAGTAGCTTTTTCCTTGGGATTTGTTTAGTTAAAAGTTAGCCATTGCAACTTCGTGTACTTCGTTTGTGTCCAACGACCAGACCAAGACCGCTTCCGGATCCCCACCATTATCAATACTTCATATATATTTGCAATATTCCGATTGCTTTATCATATTCTTGCTCGTTCTTCGATTGCTTGCAGGAATAGACCTTCGTGGTCAGGCTGACCGTGCTTCCAACATCGTCAGTAACCTCAGGAGATTGGTTTAGCGATTGCTAAGGCGCAATGTCGTGCACGTTTGTAGTCGGATTGTCAAAGTCGTCTCCACCAAATCGATAGTTATCATCTCATCAAAAGATCGGGACACCCCGCCTCTATCAAGTGGTATCAGTTTTCAGGTTGCTCGGTGAGAATTTCCAGTTTTCCTAGATTAGATTTATTTTCTTACCTATTGTCCAAGAAAAAGCCACAAAAAAGAGTTAGATCTATTCATCCTTGGTCCAAGCCAGTCTGAGCCTTTGCAATTTTCTTTTCATTGCTTGCATAGTTGAATTATCGGTTGCATCGTCGTGTCGAGTTGCTGGTCTTAGTGTCTAGTTCGTTTAGAGTTTCGAGTTCTGTTCACATTAGTCACGCCACCGCTGCATCATTATCTCTTTCGCTGTCCACCACCCATCCATCAATCTCCACCACGTGCTACGCACCATTCATTGTCATAATAATAGTTGAGATCGTTCACATCTTCACTTGATCCAATCTGCATCTTATCTAGTTTGTTTCGGAAAGAGGGAGAAAAAAAGAGAGAAAAAAACGAGAAAAAAAAGGAGAAAAAAAGTCAGAGAGAAAAAAAGGAGAGAAAGAAAAAAAAAGTGTGAGGAAAAAAAAGAGAAGAAAAAAAACAAAAAAATCGGCACAAACTTTTTCAGAGGAAAGTTGGAGACAAAGTTGTTGATATATCCTGCTTGGCTGTTGTTTCACCTCATTATCTTTACTGCCGTTGTGATCTTCACTTATATCTTGCTGTCCAGAGCTACTTAGTATCCTTCATTGATGCTAGTTGTGCTACGACGTGACCTCATTAGTGTTCTAGGCTCGCGTCTCTAGTCCGGTCTAGCCTAGGACCAGCACAGTACCGTCGTTGAGCGTTTATTCAACATTGCATCTTTGAATTGATTATTGCTAATCTTTTGCTACCATATATAGCCAACCCAGCTCCACATATTTCTACACCGTGTATACGTACGCTCCCCTGGCAATCGCTTTACTCAATATTCGGAGTTACTTGACACCGCTGGTTGCCGATCACCGCCTGTTGCATGGTAAGAACTTGTAAGACATTGATATTTGCTTTACTGTGAGCGTTTTACCACCACATCCTAGTAGTTATAGGAACATTATTTTTCGGTTTTGTTTCTTGTTCTACTAATCATGACAGGATCCAGAGTCAATTCATGGGCTTTGTCGATCGCGGGAGACGTGCCACCACCTTTGCAAATACCACAACCGTCACGAGAGGTGCACAAACATCCAAATGCACATGATCAGGTTAATGTATCTATACCACCATTTAATGGCCGTTTTAAACCTGCTTTATATATTGAATGGGAGTTCGACATAAAAAATATATTTGCTTCCCATAATTTCGATGAACATAAAAAGGTTAAGGTTGCGGTTGGTTCTTTCACTGGTTATGCTTTGGTTTGGTGGAGTGAATATTGTCGGTTACACCCTGATTATATACCTACTACTTGGGATGATTTGAAACTTGCCATGCGACATACTTTCGTCCCTGCTTATTATACTCGTGACATGATTAAGAAGTTGCAACACTTAAAACAAGGTAGTGAAACTGTAACAAAATATTATGATGATTTACAAACTACCTTGTTGCATTCCTCTTTAGAAGAAAGTGAAGATGATTTTATGGATAGATTTTGGGGAGGATTAAACCGTGATATGCAAGAGATACTAATTCATGAAGAGTGTTATCCTATGGACCATTTGTTTCATCTTGCTTGCAAAGCTGAACAGGAAATAAAACGACGTGTTGGCCACGAGGAGAACAAGCGCACGGTGCACATTCCAAGAGTTGATATGATTGTTCCTTCAACTACTAGGCATACTATGACAACCACATCTGTTGTTGTCAGGACTACATCACCTCCACCATGTGACACATCGCCCCCGAGAGTGGCTACATCATCTGAGTTGATCATAAGAGGTAATGACAAAGGTACTGATCTTCCATCTCTACATGAGAATGATGAATGCCTTGTCAATTTGAATGCACCATCTGATGAGCTACCCACTACTTTGATCACACCACCTATTTTAAAGGACTACGTTGATAATTTGACTTTGCCATGTGATCAAACAACTGAAATACCAACAATTTTGAGTGCACCCATTGAATTAACTATTGATGCAAAAGAACCAATGTTTAATCATTTTGATATGACCTCTAATCTTGGTGATGATTCTGTGTTGAATGACTTATTGCATGTTTGCTTATTTAAGCATGTTGTAGCATGTAAATTTGATGCAAGTAAGGTTTATTCACCAATGTTGGGATGGTTTAATGATGAACATTGTCAATCTTTTGAAATGAATAAGAGCTTCACTTATATGTGCAAACTGAGTTGCAATATTTTCATGCCTTCTACTTCTTGTGCTAATTTTTTGGCTTTAGATTTTATGAACTATGCAAATTACTCATCTATTCATGTGTCATATATGCAAAAATCAAGGAAAGTAAAAATGTATGACATATACATATACAACATGTACACCTTGTCTCTTTTGTTAGCCACATTTCAGATTAAGCAACGCCGAGGACGGCTTTATTTTCAAGAAGGGGAGGATGATGAGGACATGACTACCTTGGATATGACCAAAAATATTGCATATATGCATATTTGTCAGGTGATTTCTAGTGCAAACTATTCAATAATCTATTTATGTTATCCAGAACAAAAATACTTCACACACTTTTGTGTTTTGTCTAATTGCAGGTGTATGGGACATTTGTACAATCCACATATGAAGATAAGGAAGAAAGAGATGTTTATTTGCTGTCCAAAAAGTTCTCTCACGTCACTTTTGGCCCAAGAGAAGATAGAGTCCAAGTCTCTCACGTTCTGGATTCAGATTCGGACTGCACAGACATACCTGACTCAAAACGCATACAAGTTTTTCATACGGACTCCGAATTGGGTGATTCTTTTTTTGTTGGAAACTAGATTTCGTGCACTTTCCAACCCAATTGGAATCACCTTCAAATTCGTCCGGAGGGTTGAGTTATGGACGAAACAATCTGATGCTGCAGCAGAATCCGAGTCAAACTACAAGTCCAAAGCTGTTACATCACCTCCACTTGGGCCCATGAGCCTTGTACGACCTAGGGTTAGTTTTAGGCTGCCTTGGGACGTCCTCCCACCTCCTTGGCCGCCACCCCTTGCTCCTATATAAGTAGATCCATCTAGTAGCTTTTCCTTGGGATTTGTTTAGTTAAAAGTTAGCCATTGCAACTTCGTGTACTTCGTTTGTGTCCAACGACCAGACCAAGACCGCTTCCGGATCCCCACCATTATCAATACTTCATATATATTTGCAATATTCAGATTGCTTTATCATATTCTTGCTCGTTCTTCGATTGCTTGCAGGAATAGACCTTCGTGGTCAGGCTGACCGTGCTTCCAGCATCGTCAGTAACATCAGGAGATTGGTTTAGCGATTGCTAAGGCGCAACGTCGTGCACGTTTGTAGTCGGATTGTCAAAGTCGTCTCCACCAAATCGATAGTTATCATCTCATCGAAAGATTGGGACACCCCGCCTCTATCAAGATTGCCTTGCGACGAGCCGGCGTGGACGACCCCATTTCGATGAAGTTCCACTTCATGATGGGATTGCACAACGACATCTCCAAGATGATCTCCCTCGAGAACTACAAGTCCCTCGATGACAACTACATTGGTGCTCTCAAGGCGGAACAAGAACTCATGAAGGCCAAACTTTCTCCACCCCAAGCTCACTTCGCGACGACCAAGCTCCATGAGAACAAGCATGAGGCTAGTACCACCACGATGTCCAAGCCCGACGAGCTCCAAGACGATACTCCCAAGTTCGACGCCATCCCTCTTTGTGGCATTGACGATGCCGAGTCCACAATGACTCTTTTTCAAGATGGTGCGGCGACGAGTACGACTACGGAGACCCTCAAGGACCAAGCTTTGGAGGCGAGCGACAAGGTGGCGAGTAAGGATGATGCTTCCATCTTAGGAGGCGAGAGTGATGATGTGTCATCTTCGGCCTTCATCCATGGCGACGACTATGAGATGGTTGAGCATGGGATTTTCCCTTCGGCCACGACAACGTTTGATGACTTGAGTGACTTTTGCCACCATATTGAGAGTGAGAGTGACTTCACCACTAGCCCCATATATGATGTGTTGCATCAATTCCCATGTGAGGAGAGCCACAACCCCCACCACTTGAGTGAGATTGAGTGCACCTATTTTGAGGGAGTGCGTGAACCACCACATAGTGAGAGTGAGATAGTTGTTAGGTCATGTGAGGCCACTTTTAACACTAATGACTTGACCTCTACCTCTATTGTGTCTTCTTATTTGGTGCTAGGTCCCTTATATGATGACGCGCCGATTCTCGACGACTTCGTCCTACCTTTGGACAAGACGATGGCCATGGTGGAATATGATGCACCCCCCCACATGGTTCCATCACAATGATGATCTTGACCACCATTCGGTCTTACCCACCTCACCTACACCACGTGAGTGGAATGACAAAGGTAACATAGGTGAAGGTGATGTTCTTGTCCCACTAGCGGACTATCATGACATTGATTGCTTGCATGATGTTGATCAACCTATTTCCATGCTTCATGCTAGTGTGACTTCCCCATGCGATGATTTACCCATTTATGATGAGTATGATGATTGCCATGTGGCGTCTATTTGATAAGGACATCAATACCATTGTTACACCCATAGCCCCTGCTGCTGTACATACTCGACCAATTACTAGAGCTCGCGCACGCCAATTGAATTATCAGGTACTTTCGTTTCTTGGTAATGATTCTAATGTTCATGTGAATATGATGCTGCCTAAGTTGGATACATTTGTTTTGCTTACAAATGAAGGGCCTAGCTTGGACAAGAAAGATGAACCTTGGAGCAAGTTCAAGCATGGAGATGATGGCATGCGCAAGGGGAACAAGAACGGAGTTACAAATGATGATTCCAGGACTCTGAAGTCACCATAATGAGTGCATGAAGCATGGGACGAAATATATAAGATGCCACTTCATAAATTTCGTCTAGAGGCTATTCTAGGTGCTACTTCACCTCATTATTGGGCCAGGCCCATGTATTTTTGAAATACTTAAGTATATGCTGTTTTTAGAGTCCGTATGTGTGGGGAAACAAGAGTTAGGGTTGGTTTCGGACCCGTCCACCAAGGGCCACGAAATTCCCCCTCTCTCCTCCATATATACAGCCCTTAGGGCATCGTTTAGACTTTGGGTTTTGTTTAGATTAAAAGTTCGCCATAGCTGCAACTTCGCGTACTTCGTTTGTGTCCAACGACCAGACCAAGACGTCACAGAACCCCACCTTGATCAATAAAGCTTTCATCTTATATTCACAATATCCAGATTGCAATCTCAGTTTCTTGCTTGTTCTTCGTTTGCTGGCAGGAAACAGGCCCTCGTGGTCAGGTTGATCGTGCTCCGGCGTGGTCAATAACCCCTCGGAGTTGGTTTAGCGATTGCTAAGGCGCGACGTCCTCGCATGTTCCTAGTCTGATCGTCAAAGTCGACTTCCTCTAAAACGATAGCCACCATCTCATCGAAAGACGGGACACCTTTGCCTCTATCAAGTGGTATCAGATTTCCAGGTTGCTCGGTGAGATTTTACAGTTTTTCATAGTTTAGATCGAGTCTGTTCTTTGTACCTATAGTCCACGAAAAAGCCAAAAAAAATTAGGGTTAGTTCATCCTATTCGAACCAATCCGAGCCTTTGCATAATCTTTTCTGTATTTGCTTTGTTGAATTTGCGGTTGCATCGTCGTGTCAAGTTGTTGGTCTTAGTGTCTAGTCCTTTAGAGTTTTGAGTTCTGTTCACAGGTTGTCACGTCACCGCTGCTATATATCACCACCGCATCATCATCATCGCTGCTTCCATATACGCCACCACATATCCGCCGCCATCACGCCAATCCGAGTCCACCTGCAACATAAATCCGCCACCAGTCCGATTTCCACCAGATTCATCACCGCCACCAATCCGAGATTCCACCAGATTCATCTCCGCCACCAGTCCTAGTCTGAGTCCAGTATTTGTTGCTTTGTTTTCGAGTTCCAGATCACGCGATACTCCGAGTCATGACAGAGTAGGACTCCCCAACTTTCGAGCCACCCGCAGAAGAAAAATAGTTCCAAACTCAAAAAAAAAACTAAGTCTGGAAAATTCTGGCTAGGCAGTTTTTAGACCATTTGTAGACTTTTTTGAAAAAAATTTGTTGCGGAGCAAAAAAAGAGGAAAAAAGTGCAAAAAAAGTGAAAAAAAGAAAGAAAAAAATTCAGAGCGTGCTCCTCCCTTGTTTACGTGCAGCGCCGTGATTTTGTTAGTGTTCTAGGCTCGCGTCTCTAGCACGGTCTAGCCTAGGACCAGCACAGTACCGTCGTTGATCATTTATTCAACTTTGCATCTCTGAATGGATTATTGCTGACCCTTTTTGCTACCATATTATAAACCTTCCCAGCTCCACATACATCTACGTCGTGCGTTTGTGATAGAGGCAAAGGTGTCCCGTCTTTCGATGAGATGGTGGATTTCGCTTTGGTGGAAGTCGACTTTGACGATCCGACTACGAACGTGCGAGGACGTCGCGCCTTAGCAATCGCTAAACCAACTCCGAGAGGTTATTGACCACGCCGGAGCACGATCAACCTGACCACGAGGGTCTGTTTCCTGCGAGCAAACGAAGAACAAGCAAGAAACTGAGATTGCAATCTGGATATTGCGAATATAAGATGAAAGATTTATTGATCAAGGTGGGGTTCTGTGACGCCTTTGTCTGGTCGTTGAACACAAACGAAGTACGCGAAGTTGCAGCTATGGCGAACTTTTAATCTAAACAAAACCCCAAAGTCTAAACGATGCCCTAAGGGCTGTATATATGGAGGAAGAGGGGGGAATTTCGTGGCCCCTGGTGGAGGAGTCCGAAATCAACCCTATCTCTTGTTTCCCCACACATACGGACTCTAAAAATAGCCTATACTTATGTATTTCGAAATTACATGGGCCTGGCCCAATAATAAGGTGACGCAGCACCTAAAATAGCCTCGGGACGAAATTTATGAAGTGGCATCTTGTATATTTCGTCCAAGGCTTCATGCACCCATTATGGTGGCTTCAAAGTCCTGAAATCATCACTTGTAACTCCGTTCTTGTTCCCCTTGTGATGAGGACATCAATACAATTGTTACACCCACAGCCCCTGCTGCTATACATACTGGACCAATTACTAGAGCTCGTGCACGCCAACTAAATTATCAGGTACTTTCGTTTCTTGGTAATGATTCTAATGTTCATGAGAATATGATGCTGCCTAAATTGGATACATTTGTTTTGCTTACAAATGAAGGGCCTAGCTTGGAGAAGGATGAACATTGGAGCAAGAACAAGCATGGAGATGATGGCATGCGCAAGGGGAACAAGAACGGAGTTACAAGTGATGATTTCAGGACTTTGAAGCCACCATAATGTGTGCATGA
>NW_021288029.1:0-1863 GCF_002162155.2 Triticum dicoccoides
GGCCAGCCTAAATGTTCCGGAGCAGTAGCAAGCTACCATGGCTCGGTGGAAACACTAGGAGACATTTCCCGGTAAGAGAGGCTACTAAGGATAAACAACTAGATAGTCAGATCCCACACATACCAAGCATTTCAACAACATACACACAATATGCTCGATATGTGCAGATACAACATGGCATCACAACATGACTCTACAACTCAAGTAATTATTCAATATGCTCCGAGGAGCGAGATATTACAAACATGGGTCTCATGACCCAACACTCAGAGAATACAAAACAAAGCACAAGCGGAAGCTATCATGTCTGAGTACAGACGTCTATAAATGAAAAAGGCTGAAAGCCTGACTATCTACCAGATCCTGCCGAGGGCACAAGATCGTAGCTGAGGTAACAAGCTAAACGTCGAAGTCCAAGCGGAACTACTAGTGAGACTGAAGTCTCTCTGCAAAAACATAAAATAGGAAAACGTGAGTACAAATGTACCCAGCAAGACTTACATCAGAACTAACTACATATGCATCATTATCAACAAGGGGGTGGTGGAGTTTAACTGCAGCAAGCCAGCTTTGACTCGGTGGCTAACCTGAACTACGACTGCAAGTAACTCTTTTGAGGTGGCGCACACGAGTCCACATATTCACCATATCAATACACCACTATGGATCCGCTCCCGTATCCCTACGAGAACGCCATCCATAGCACTCACACTTATCTTGCGTGTTTTAGAGTATCCACTTTCACTTGTCTATGAACTGTACAAGGGGTCCAAGTTTCCATATCCGAGGAATCCGGCTATTCGAATAGATAATGTTAACCCTGCAGGGGTGTACTTCTTCACACACGCTTTCGCCACTTATCACCCTGTACACGTCATGTACCTCGGCAACCTTCAAGCGGAAGCCGGGCGAGGGAGTCGGCCACGACCTGACTAACCGAACAAGTCTCTAGTCCAGGTTTATCGCCTATTCGGGTTCCATCCGCAAGGAGATCCGGCCGGGGTGTCGCTTACGGCCCCAAACGATGTGTGCAGGGTTCCCAAGCCCACCAACCAGGTGCCACTTGGTACACTGGGCCACTATGCCTAGTCTGTCCCAAGCCCACCTGTACCGGGTGCCACTTGGTAGACTACTAACACTACCTACAAACACCAGAAACTAGTTGCAACTCCTGGACAGAGATCATGTTGATTAATAAGTCGAGAGGGGTCGAGTTACCGGAACCCAATGTGTGGTAGTAACTGGTCATGGATCACAAACACAGAACTCAGTTCCTGAGGACGGCTGCAATGAGACAACCCACCATGTACTCCTACATGGCCTCTCACCGCTACCTTTACCAAATCGTGTTCACACACTTAGTTCACCCATAGTAGGACATGTTCACACGCCTCTGATTCATCCCCGATGAATCAGACCTGACTCAACTCTAAGCAGTAGCAGGCATGACAAACAAGCATGAATGAGTAGGCACATCAGGGCTCAAACAACTCCTACTCATGCTAGTGGGTTTCATCTATTTACTGTGGCCATGACAGGTCATGCAAAGGATAAAGGGTTCAGCTACCGCAGCAAGTATCAAATATGTCGTTGTTGTCCTAATGCAGTAAAAGAGAGCAGGAGCGAGAGAGTGGGATTTTATCGGAATGAACAAGGGGGTTTTGCTTGCCTGGCACTTCTGAAGATAACATTGAGTCTTCATCAGTGTCAACGATCACCACGTCGGAACATCGTCTACCGGGAGGGAACAGATACCGGCAACAAAGAAGAAATACAATCAATGCAATGCACAATATGATGCATGCTCATGACATGGCAATATGAATGTGTTTTGAGCTAATGCAACTGGCAACAGATTAAATG
>NW_021288030.1:0-1725 GCF_002162155.2 Triticum dicoccoides
TATATATATATATATATATATATATATATATATATATATATATATATATATATATCATCGAATGTCTCACAACCAACACCATTATTCACACATACACATGTATATACATATACAATTTCTCCTACACATGTTGCCTTGGTGCCTCCGGAGCACGATGACAAGTAGTTCATGGGGGCGGTAGCGGGTAATAGTATTCTCCTTTGGGATTTATGACCTGGTCGAGTAAAAATCCGCTATTTCCTCTTGAAGTGCTAGTATGCGGTGCGATGGTAGAAGCTTATCCCGCACCTCTCTGAACTGTTAAGAAGGAGATCAATATGCATGTGTGTTAGTTGTGTGACTAGATATCGATAATGGTGTGAATAGTGTTCTGACAAATGTACTCAGTCCTGTCTATCAGATCTGCTCCTTTCGGACGTCATCATGCGAATGTTCTCGCAAACATAGAATGCACACAGATTATTCCCCGGTGCCTGCTTCAGGGCCTTTACGAGAATGGAATTGAATCAGATAATGATTAATCAAGCATGATAATTAATTAATGATATTGAAACAAGAATTAAAGAGATGGTAGCTAGCTAGTACTACTTAATTACTTACATTTGGTCGATGCCAAAACAACTTTTGTTTCCATTCGCCTGGAGTCACCTTGATGAACTTTGCCCATGCCCTGCCCGCTGGCAATGAAAATTAATAAAGGGGTTATTAAATAGTTCATATCAGGAAATGACGAACTAATAATAGGCCGAGATATATATAGTTAATAATGATTGAAATTACCTGTTGATTATCCCCTTCACGATGATGAAGTCACTTTCTTCTTTAGTTAGTGAATCCAGTAATTCAACTTTGCCTTCCTCAATTTTAATGTCTATCAAGACCCAGTGCCAACTGCATGCGCACATGTTTGCATGTCTTAAATAAGCGGGCATGTGCATAAAATTAATCAACTACCGTAAACCGTATACACTTAATTATTAACATCTAGCTAGCTAGTAAGCAAAAACAGAATTTGTAGTACAAGACAGTGTGACTCACGGGAAGTTGTAAGGAAGTAGTATATCTTCATTGCTATTGAGGCGCTTCAAGAACTCTACCATGCTTTCCTCTACACCTGCTTGATAAAATGGAAACTTTCATATGTCCTCATTAATGGTATTTGGGTCAATGAACCCAATGTCATAGCTTCTAGATTTTTTCATTTCATACATCTTCATCCTGCATATAATACCACAGGAAAGAATATAGTGAGGATAATTACATGTAATGATTGATCAAAATTATCACTACATAATTAGCTTGAGACTTAAATTACAGAAAGAAATCACTTACAGACAATAGCAACTGACGATAGACTTGTCGAGTGCGTCTTGATTGTATAACTGAAAAAGTTCTGTATACTCAATGGACAGAGATTTCTCATGGTAATAATGCTCCTTCTTGACATTCACCATGAGGGACACTCGATTGGAAATCTTGGTCATGTTCATGTACCATTGATGCAATTCATACATTCTCGTTGGGAGGTCCTTGACCTTGTCTGGATGGACCAAAGGTTGGCCCCAGGCATATTTCCATTTTATTTCTGATTCTTTAAGCGGAGACATGGGCTCGATTTCGAGGAGTTGTCCAACAGAGATCTTGAGCATTTCAGCCTGCATGATATGCTCCTCCGTTATTACCACATCGCCCTGCTGGGGAACGCTAACAGTTTGACGCTAACAG
>NW_021288031.1:0-1273 GCF_002162155.2 Triticum dicoccoides
GAAAACAAAAAATTTCCTACTCGTTTCACCAAGATCATCTAGGAGTTCATCTAGCAACGAGTGATTAGATGCATCTACATACCTTTGTAGATCGCGCACGGAAGCGTTCAAAAGAACGGTGATGATGTAGTCGTACTCGACGTGATCCAAATCACCGATGACCAGCGCCGAACGGACGGCACCTCCGCGTTCAACACACGTACGGAACAGCCACGTCTCCTCCTTCTTGATCCAGCAAGGGAGGGAGGAGAGGTTGAGGGAGATGGCACCAGCAGCAGCACGACGGCGTGGTGTTGATGGAGCTGCAGTACTCCGGCAGAGCTTCGCTAAGCACTATGGAGGTGGAGGAGGTGTTGGGGAGGGAGAAGGAGGCAACCAAAGGCCAAGGTGTTCAGGTATGAAGTCCCTCCTCTCCCCCACTATATATAGGAGGGCCAGGGGGGGTGGCCGGCCCTAGGAGATCCAATCTCCTAGGGGGTGCGGCGGCCAAGGGGGGTTTCCCTCCCCCCCAAGGCACCTAGGAGGTGCCTTCCCCTCCTAGGACTCTTCCCCCTTCAAACCCTAGGCGCATGGGCCTATGTGGGGCTGGTGCCCTTGGCCCATTAGGCCAAGGCGCACCCCCTACAGCCCATGTGGCCCCCCGGGACAGGTGGACCCACCCGGTGGACCCCCGGGACCCTTCCGGTGGTCCCGGTACAATACCGATAACCCCGAAACTTGTCCCGATGCCCGAAATAGCACTTCCTATATATAATTCTTTACCTCCGGACCATTTCGGAACTCCTCGTGACGTCCGGGATCTCATCCGGGACTCCGAACAACATTCGGGTTTCTGCATATACATATCTTCATGACCCTAGCGTCACCGAACCTTAAGTGTGTAGACCCTACGGGTTCGGGAGACAAGCAGACATGACCGAGACGACTCTCCGGTCAATAACCAACAGCGGGATCTGGATACCCATGTTGGCTCCCACATGCTCCACGATGATCTCATCGGATGAACCACGATGTCGAGGATTTAATCAATCCCGTACGCTATTCCCTTTGTCTATCGATATGTTACTTGCCCGAGATTCGATCGTCGGTATCCCAATACCTCGTTCAATCTCGTTACCGGCAAGTCACTTTACTCGTACCATAATGCATGATCCCGTGACCAGACACTTGGTCACTCTGAGCTCATTATGATGATGCATTACCGAGTGGGCCCAGTGATACCTCTCCGTCATACGGAGTGACAAATCCCAGTCTTGATCCATGTCACCCAACA
>NW_021288032.1:0-958 GCF_002162155.2 Triticum dicoccoides
CATGTGAACACGCTGTCCCAGACAAACATGACCACGTGGTAGTCTTATAATAAAACACTACCGAGTTCAGGTGGGGAACCATCATTAATGACATCGAAGTCTCCACGCGTGGAAGTCCAAAGAGTTCACCTTGGACAGACTCCTTTATCTTTGAACAACTCAATCAGTGGCTTGGTGTGCTCGGAACACATATGGAATGAAGGTTGCAAGTCTCCAGACCACAGAATACTTCGCACGTATGCATGACTGACTTGGGATGATTCCAGAGGAAGCAAAACTAACTTTCTCAAATCCACGGCGGCAACTTTCACCAAATGCACGTGTATAAGAGGAAGTCACTCCTTTCATCAAACAAATACTTCATGAGTTAGCATGAAGAAATGCTTTCAAAAGTTTCCAACACTAGCTTAATGTTCAACAAAATCATGGAGGAGATAAGGATGTTGTCAATGGGCTCAACAACAATTCTTCCAGGTTTCCCTTTAAAAGGAATTCCATAGTTAAGAGAACAAGTGTTAGCATTGGTCAGACCCAAAAGATATAATGGTGTATGCTCGAGGGATCAACCATGAGTAAGACAACATTACGAATATCGTTGGTTCTGGTCTGATTGGATGATAGCCCATACTCAAATTATAGATGGGGTAAGACAATAGGTCCAACAACTGATCACAAGGACCAATTAATGAAGATATCATCTTTCTTCAACACACACACATACACAGAAAGATATCCCTTAACATGAACTAAGTCAGACAAGCTTTTATCTTCCAACTCTCCAAGTTGTTGTCTAGCTTAACCAACTAGCTCCGGGATATCCATCACAGATTCTTGGAGAAAGGGTGGTTCACAAGAACCCGACTTGATCACGAGCTCAACATAGCAGTCAGGTGACAACCTGGTAATACTTCCGAGAAGATATTCGGAAAATCACGAACCACCGGTATGTTACTAAGCT
>NW_021288033.1:0-967 GCF_002162155.2 Triticum dicoccoides
AGAGCTAGGGTGAATAAGAAGTCGAGCGGGGTCATATTTCAGGGCCCAATGCATGGTAGTAGCTGTATCTTAAATCACACATACAGATCTCAGTGCTTAAGGTCGGCTTCAATGAAACAACCCACCATGTACTCCTACATGGCCTCTCATCGATACCTTTACCAAATCGTGTTCACCACACCACTCTCATTACCGACATAATCATTTCACTCTAGCCCATCACCCAGATGAACCAGACCTGACACGACTCTAAGCATAGCAGGCATAGCAAGGTAGGAACAACACATACATATGGCTCAATCAACTCCTACACATGCTAGTGGGTTTCATCTAGTTACTGTGGCAATGATAGGTCATGCAGAGGAAATGGGTTCAACTACCGTAGCACACAGCAGTTTGAAACGCGTTGTCTTAATGCAGTAAAAGAGAGCAGGAGCGAGAACATGGGTTTGTATCGATATGATCAAATGGTTGGTTGCTTGCCTGGTGGTTCGATGCACTGATACGGTTCCTCGTTAGGGTAATCACGGTACTCCTCGGAGGCAGAACCTGTGGCAAAGGACACCGATACACAACCATCACCAAACAATGTGCAACAATATGATGCATGCATGAAACATGGCAATATGAGTGTGTTGGGCTAATGCAACTAAGACCAGAAGGGTTTGAACCAATTTGAATCAAAGATTCAAATTTCAAACTCAAACATGGCCTTTTAAAGTGCTTTTCCTTGTTCTGCTTTAAACATCAATTTAACTTGTTTGATCATGCATGAAAATAGTACAGATGGATAGATTGGATTTTTCTGATCATTTTTCATATATAATTTGTCTGATTTGGAGTTACAGAATAAAAGTTATGAATTTTTGAAGTTTAAATTATATTCTGGAATTTCCTGATTTAATTTAAATCCAGAAATATATATATTGCGCCAGCATGACGTCAGCATGACGTCAGCGGTCAATTG
>NW_021288034.1:0-1767 GCF_002162155.2 Triticum dicoccoides
ATGGCCGTGACTCTCGCGAAAGCAAATCGTGCCTCTCGCGGAAGTAAAACCGTGACTCTCGCCAAAAAAAGAAAACATGTTTTTTCGTGCATTTTTTTCGAATTTGTTTTGTTCCAAAGTTAAGGAAGATCTGTGGAAAAACAAAACGTCGACGAAAACGCGTGTGAAAAAATAAATAAAAATCCTGTGGGAGCGCCCAGAGCACGACACATGGCAGACGGCCGAGAGGCGCCAAGTGGCGCTGATCATTGTGAGCCCCCCGAAGGAGTGTCCGTTAACTAGTTGCTCTCCGCATGTTCCCCAGCGCGTCACTCGCCATATACGAGGACTCAGTAGAATAAGTATCATGAAATAGCCTTTTTTGGGGGGGGGGAATCAGTAAATACCATGTATATAAGAAAAAAAATATGCTACACCATTGGGACGGTCCAAGTGTTGCCGAACATGATAAGTATATATAGTATATTAGAGTGTCACTTTGCAAGGTGCGGCGGTTGGTTTTTGGTATGCCCTGGCTAAGCATAAATATGCAGATACATAAATCAAGATTAAAAAAGCTAACACCGCGTACGATGGGAAAGATGAAAAGAAAAACCCTGAAGATTACCTATAATTATGTGCTTTATTTTCTTTATTTAGTACCAAGGGTTACACGTTATTTATAGCGCTGCCAACCAAGCATGCATGCAACAACTTAGCACATTCATAGTATGATACCAGGTGGGCGCAACTATGCTCTGCGTGGAGCTAATAAGCTGCCCTGCCCGTGGAGGTTGTGGTAGCCCTAGCCGATGACGGGGGTCTTCACAACGACTCCAGCTTCGTTGGAGATGACGACCACGCGCCAGGGGTTGTGGCCAGGCGGCCACGGGGGGTTAGAATACATCAGGGTGACCGAGACGTCCTGCCTATCGCCGTTGATCCGTGCCGCCGCTCTCTGAACCGACCAACCCACCACCTCCGGCCAGGAAGTCTTTCGAGTCTCGTCACCACCCCCACCAGCACCTACGGGCTCGGCTCTTCCCATCGCCCTGCCCTCGTGGTGAGTAGCTCCAATTGTAGATGTATATACGTTGGATAGTGTTTAAGCCCTATTATCTGGGATGGTATTTATAGTTGACCATGGGGCTACGTTAATGGAGTGAAGCATGGCATGACAACAGGTGTGCATCGCGCATGTCGTCCTTAGTGAGCATGACAACAAGCATGACCAACGCATATTGACAACAAGTGAAAATATAATAGTCATAAATTGCAGTTGTTTGCCAGTGTCCTACAATACAATAGGCATGCATCGTGTGTGCCGTCCTCCAACAATCTTATTTTTATACTACACATTCATACGTAAGGCTGCTGCCTCCAGCAATGGTTAGTGTTGCCAAGCAAAACATTCATGCTCCCCTACATCATGTCTTATATATCTGGGCAGCACTTCAAATTTTTGAGTTCTGTGTGCACATACATACGTACACATCTAAGTTTAGTAACAGGTGATACCAATAGCTTTCTAATAGATCAACATTGCTACTTCTTTCAGCTTATTTCAGGATTTTCCCGTGTGTTATTTGTGCAAGATTAGAGCTAAGGTTGTGGCCTTGTGGAGAAAATCCTGGCGGTGGGCAGGTAAGGTTGATTATTTGGGTCCGGAACGATATCTCCAGATGGTGGGCGGAGTAGCGGCCAAGACTTGGTGCTGGTCTGCAGTTTCAGCCGTGAGGGCGAAGAGGTGGTAGTCGTGGGAGTCATTCATGGTGCAGTAGGCATTGT
>NW_021288035.1:0-1590 GCF_002162155.2 Triticum dicoccoides
AGGGGCAACATCGGTCTTCGGGTCTACCGAAGAGAAGAGGGGGAAGAAACAGTAAATATAAAGCAAACATAGCATCACAAAGCATAACGTGGAAGGCAATAAGCTGTGCCGGGTGTAACCTAACGTATGGCTATACGATATAGGTGAAGGGGGAATTCAACCAGGAATGTATTCCCGGTTCCGGACCTGTGTCAGCCAGATGACCGGAGGGGCAAGTTCCATGTTCAGATAGTTAGAGGCATTCGACCGGTAAACAGACTGCGTATTTGGATTCGTCTCGTCGTTCTGAGCAACTTTAATGTACAAAGTATTTTCATCCGAGCTACGGTCTATTTCCTATGATTTTTCGAAGTTTAAACAATGTTATGGAATTTCCTGAAAATTGGCTAAGTCTGAGAATTGTTCAGTTTTTGAGCATCACTTAGCTGTTTTTCAGAGGCTATAGCTAGTGTTCTGTACATCCTATGAATTAGTGTCGTTTACCAAATTTTATCATCTTTATGTGATCTACATGACAGTATCATTGACATCCATTTTAGAGTTGAGTTGCTTGATCGAAATTGTATTTGAAAAGTGCCACTTAAAGTTAATTCTAGAAATTGTTAAAATATACGAACATAGGATTTTGTGATTTTCATAGAATTTAATCGTTACATATTTAGAATTTGGACCAATGGGATAAAACGGAGTTTGTCAAGTGTACTTACTGCGAGTATTATCATTACCCACATTAGAAGTCATTTTGTTGTAGTTTCGCTGCAGTATAGAGGGGTAATCAGTGTGATCGTAACAAAGCTAGCTACTGCTGCAGTAACATTCAGTTACTGTAGCAGAGCAGCAGAGTGTGGCGTACGCACACACCACACACATAGCCGCACTTGGCCATGGCTATGGCCGTTAGCGGTAGCAGCAACTAAGCAACAGCGGCGGCTAGCATCATCTACAAAACAGCGACAGCAGCAGTAGCATAGCTGCGGCGAGCATCGGCAGTAGCGGCAGCTACAGCAGCAAGAAGCAAGCAATGAGCAGCAGTGCACGGGCATGGGGACAAGGACGCGCAGGGGCGTGGCCATGAGCGCGAGGGGAGGGGCGGTCAGCAGCGCCAGGCGCGGTGTCGCGCGCGTGGATGGCGATGGCGGCCACGGCCAACGCGTCCAGGTGTGGCGGAGGCACGGCAACGGGTGAGCGCGGGGCTGCACGGTGCATCAGTCCAGGGCGCTGGCCTGGACGGGGTGGCCAAGAATGACGACGACGTTGACGGCCGAGCGGCAACAGCGGTGGCGCTCGACGGGATCGAGCTCGAGCCCTTGGGCTCGGATTCGACGAACCGAGAGACTAGGCGGCATCTACACTGCTCCTGTAGCACGCACGCATCGAAAGAGGGAGCTAGGGGACACGGCAGCGATGAGCCCGCCGGCCGTGGTGGACGGCCGAGCCGGAACTCGCGAGGATGAGTGCTAGGTGACGAGCTCGATGGCGAGAACAGAGGGGAAACCATGTGGTGCTCACATCGGTGACAAGGAGCAACTTGGTGCAGTCAGAGCGGGTCGAACGGCGGCGGATCGAAGCGACGATGAGCGGTGGCCGGAG
>NW_021288036.1:0-1050 GCF_002162155.2 Triticum dicoccoides
GAGGAGCGAGACATTACAAACATGGGTCTCATGACCCAACACTCAGAGCATACAAGTCAAGCACAAGCGGAAGCTATCATGTCTGAGTACAGACATCTATAAATGAAAAAGGCTGAGAAGCCTGACTATCTATCAGATCCTGCCGAGGGCACAAGATCGTAGCTGAGGTATCAAGCTAAACGTCGAAGTCCACGCGGAACTACTAGTGAGACCGAAGTCTCTCTGCAAAACGTAAAATAGGCAAACGTGAGTACAAATGTACCCAGCAAGACTTACATCAGAACTAACTACATATGCATCATTTTCAACAAGGGGATGGTGGGGTTTAACTGCAGCAAGCCAGCTTTGACTCGGTGGCTATCCTAAACTACGACTGCAAGCAACTCTTTCGAGGTGGCGCACACGAGTCCACATATTCACCATATCAATACACCACTATGGATCCGCTCCCGTCTCCCTACGAGAACGCCATCCATAGCACTCACGCTTATCTTGCGCATTTTAAAGTATCCACTTTCACTTGTCTATGAACTGATATAAGCAACCCAGAAGTCCTTTACCACGGACACGGCTATTCGAATAGATGATGTTAACCCTGCAGGGGTGTACTTCTTCATACATGTTTCCACCACTTAGCGTCTGCACATGACATGTGCTCGGCAGACTTCAAGCGAAAGCCGACGTGGGTGTAGACCACGACCTACCTAAACACTCAAGTCTCTAGTCCAGGTTTATCGCCTATTCGGGTTCCATCCATGAGGAGATCCGGCCGGAGTTTCGCTCACAGCCCCAAACGATGTGAACAGGGTTCCGTGACACCAAACGGGCGCCCGGTATACCCGGCCACGTGCCTACCGCATCACAGCCCACCCCTACGGTCAGCGCTGTCCACAGCCTCCAGCATACTACAAACACCAGAAACTACTTGCAACTCCTGGACAGAGGACAAGGGTGAATAAGAAGTCGAGCGGGGTCATATTTCAGGGCCCAATGTATGGTAGTAGCTGAATCATGGATCACAAACACAGAACTCAGTTCCTGAGGACGGCT
>NW_021288037.1:0-1317 GCF_002162155.2 Triticum dicoccoides
TCCTCAGGAACTGAGTTCTGTGTTTGTGATCCATGATCAGTTACTACCACACATTGGGCTCCGGGCGCTCCAAGCCCTCTCGACTTATTAATCAACTTGATCTCTGTCCAGGAGTTGCAACTAGTTTCTGGTGTTTGTAGGCAGTGTTAGTAGTCTACCAAGTGGCACCCGGTACAGGTGGGCTTGGGACAGACTAGGCACAGTGGCCCGGTGTACCAAGTGGCACCCGGTTGGTGGGCTTGGGAACCCTGCACACATCGTTTGGGGCCGTAAGCGACACCCCGGCCGGATCTCCTTGCGGATGGAACCTGAATAGGCGATAAACCTGGACTAGAGACTTGTTCGATTAGTCAGGTCGTGGCCGACTCCCTCGCCCGGCTTCCGCTTGAAGGTTGCCGAGGTACATGACGTGTACAGGGCGATAAGTGGCGAGAGCGTGTGTGAAGAAGTACACCCCTGCAGGGTTAACATCATCTATTCGAATAGCCGGATTCCTCGGATATGGAAAAGTGGACCCCTTGTACAGTTCATAGACAAGTGAAAGTGGATACTCTAAAACACGCAAGATAAGCGTGAGTGCTATGGATGGCGTTCTCGTAGGGAGACGGGAGCGGATCCATAGTGGTGTATTGATATGGTGAATATGTGGACTCGTGTGCGCCACTTCAAAAGAGTTACTTGCAGTCGTAGTTCAGGATAGCCACCGAGTCAAAGCTGGCTTGCTGCAGTCAAACCCCTCCACCCCCTTGTTGATAATGATGCATGTGTAGATAGATCTGATGTAAGTCTTGCTGGGTACATTTGTACTCACGTTTGCCTATTTTATGTTTTTGCAGAGAGACTTCAGTCTCACTAGTAGTTCCGCTTGGACTTCGACGTTTAGCTTGATACCTCAGCTACGATCTTGTGCCCTCGGCAGGATCTGGTAGATAGTCAGGCTTCTCAGCCTTTTTCATTTGTAGATGTCTGTACTCAGACATGATAGCTTCCGCTTGTGCCTTGACTTGTATGCTCTGATTGTTGGGTCATGAGACCCATGTTTGTAATGTCTCGCTCCTCGGAGCCTATTGAATAAACTACTTGAGTCGTAGAGTCATTTTGTGATGCCATGTTGTATTGCACATATCGAGCATATTGTGTGTATGTTATTGAAATGCTTGGTATGTGTGGGATCTGACTATCTAGTTGTTTATCTTTAGTAGCCTCTCTTACCGGGAAATGTCTCCTAGTGTTACCGCTGAGCCATGGTAGCTTGCTACTGCTCTGGAACACTTAGGCTGGCCGGCATGTGTCCTTCTTCGTTCCTGTGTCTGTCCC
>NW_021288038.1:0-1549 GCF_002162155.2 Triticum dicoccoides
ATGGTCGTTTATATTTAATATGACCATTGAAAGCATGGATCTTAGAGAGATCGAGCTTTCCGGTAGAAAATTCACTTGGGCCAACACGTTTCCAAATCCAACGTACGAGAAGTTGGATCATGTCCTCGCCAACGTCGAATGGCAGCAGAAGTTTTCTCTGGTGACAGTCCTAGCGTTGTCGCGCGCGATTTCCTACCATACCCCATTGCTTGTTGACTCTGGAGAGGCAACTCATGTGGGAAATAAAAACACTTTCTCTTTCGAATTAGCATGGTTTGAAAGAGAAGGGTTCTTGGATCTGATAACATGGGAGTTGGCTAAAGATCCAGGCACTACTAGAAAAAGGCCTACTAATGGCGCACTGGTTTTGCCTACTAATGGCGCACTACCGGTGCGCCATTAGTATCTGGTATACTAATGGCGCACCACGCAGTGCGCCATTAGTATAGCCCACGGTGCATCATTAGTATCTGGTATACTAATGGCGCACCACGTAGAAGGGCGCCATGGTGCGCCATTAGTAACATTTTTTTTCAGAATTTTTTTTTAAAAAAAAATTTCCAAATTTTTTTTCAATTTTTTTTCGTTTTTTTATTAATCTCAGGTCACTATGGCTTAATCTCGGGTCAATATGCTTAATCTCAGGCCAAATCGCACTCTGTGGTCAAACTTCCCGAAAGGTCATCCATCCTCACACTACTCTAGCCCAAACACGCTTAACTTCAGAGTTCTATCCAACCCAGCAACAGCTCACTACACATACACTTGTTGATATATCTAGCATATCAATCCTATTATACCTTGTTGATGTCTAGGACTTTGTTCATGTTCATGACTATGATGAAATTTTGAAAAATATTTCAAACTTTCCGGTCATATTACGTATCATTTTTTGAAAAAAAAATTCAAAAAAATAATTCAAAATCAATTTTTTTTTAATTTTTTTGCCTCTAGATCTTGAAAGCTTCGTAATTTTTTTCTGTTAGGTTTTAACATGGGAAACTTATTTTCTTTTATTTTGTTGATATTTTTATCACTTTCTTTTATTTTTTTTTAACTGAAAAGGCGGTCCAGGGGGTGCATTCGGGAACTTTTGGGCCAAGTTAGTAATGGCGCACCGTAGGGTGGTGCGCCATTACTAGTTCCACGCCCACGGTGCACCATTACTAACTAGTAATGGCGCACCACACCCACGGTGCGCCATTTTTGAAAAAATTAAAAAAATTTACTAATGGCGCACCATGGGATGTGGTGCACCATTAGTATTTGCACACTAATGGCGCACCAACACATGGTGCGCCATTAGTATTTAGTAATGGCGCACCACATGTACAGTGCGCCATTAGTGTCCATTCCATCTATAGCTCTTTTCCTAGTAGTGAGGAGGAAGGTTGAATGTATAAAGATGGCAGAATAAGATTAGGCACCTAAGGCAGTTCTTACGTGGTTGGGCCAAACATTTGAGTGGGATATATAAGGTTGGAAAGGAAAGGCTCCTTAACCTTGTTAATTCCTTCGAATTAAAAGCCGAGTCCTTCATTCTAGATAC
>NW_021288039.1:0-2493 GCF_002162155.2 Triticum dicoccoides
ATGGTCGTTTATATTTAATATGACCATTGAAAGCATGGATCTTAGAGAGATCGAGCTTTCCGGTAGAAAATTCACTTGGGCCAACACGTTTCCAAATCCAACGTACGAGAAGTTGGATCATGTCCTCGCCAACGTCGAATGGCAGCAGAAGTTTTCTCTGGTGACAGTCCTAGCGTTGTCGCGCGCGATTTCCTACCATACCCCATTGCTTGTTGACTCTGGAGAGGCAACTCATGTGGGAAATAAAAACACTTTCTCTTTCGAATTAGCATGGTTTGAAAGAGAAGGGTTCTTGGATCTGATAACATGGGAGTTGGCTAAAGATCCAGGCACTACTAGAAAAAGGCCTACTAATGGCGCACTGGTTTTGCCTACTAATGGCGCACTACCGGTGCGCCATTAGTATCTGGTATACTAATGGCGCACCACGCAGTGCGCCATTAGTATAGCCCACGGTGCATCATTAGTATCTGGTATACTAATGGCGCACCACGTAGAAGGGCGCCATGGTGCGCCATTAGTAACATTTTTTTTCAGAATTTTTTTTAAAAAAAAATTTCCAAATTTTTTTTCAATTTTTTTTCGTTTTTTTATTAATCTCAGGTCACTATGGCTTAATCTCGGGTCAATATGCTTAATCTCAGGCCAAATCGCACTCTGTGGTCAAACTTCCCGAAAGGTCATCCATCCTCACACTACTCTAGCCCAAACACGCTTAACTTCAGAGTTCTATCCAACCCAGCAACAGCTCACTACACATACACTTGTTGATATATCTAGCATATCAATCCTATTATACCTTGTTGATGTCTAGGACTTTGTTCATGTTCATGACTATGATGAAATTTTGAAAAATATTTCAAACTTTCCGGTCATATTACGTATCATTTTTTGAAAAAAAAATTCAAAAAAAAAATTCAAAATCAATTTTTTTTTAATTTTTTTGCCTCTAGATCTTGAAAGCTTCGTAATTTTTTTCTGTTAGGTTTTAACATGGGAAACTTATTTTCTTTTATTTTGTTGATATTTTTATCACTTTCTTTTATTTTTTTTTAACTGAAAAGGCGGTCCAGGGGGGTGCATTCGGGAACTTTTGGGCCAAGTTAGTAATGGCGCACCGTAGGGTGGTGCGCCATTACTAGTTCCACGCCCACGGTGCACCATTACTAACTAGTAATGGCGCACCACACCCACGGTGCGCCATTTTTGAAAAAATTAAAATTTTTTACTAATGGCGCACCATGGGATGTGGTGCACCATTAGTATTTGCACACTAATGGCGCACCAACACATGGTGCGCCATTAGTATTTAGTAATGGCGCACCACATGTACAGTGCGCCATTAGTGTCCATTCCATCTATAGCTCTTTTCCTAGTAGTGAGGAGGAAGGTTGAATGTATAAAGATGGCAGAATAAGATTAGGCACCTAAGGCAGTTCTTACGTGGTTGGGCCAAACATTTGAGTGGGATATATAAGGTTGGAAAGGAAAGGCTCCTTAACCTTGTTAATTCCTTTGAATTAAAAGCCGAGTCCTTCATTCTAGATACCAGGGAGCTGGAAACTAAATTGGAGGCGGAAATGAGACTGAAAGAATTGCTTCGAGAGGAGGAATTGAAGTGGACACTAATAACTAAAGTTCAAAAAATCTTTCAAAGGGATGATAACACTCAATTCTTCCATATGATTGCGAATGGCAAGCATCAAAAGAAGAGAATTTTTCAGCTCGAGCAAGATGAGGGGACGATTTTAGGACATGGCAATCTAAAACTATACATCACCAATTACTATAAGCATCTTTATGGGCCACCTGAGGATAATTTTGTGTCCTTAGATGAGTCGAGGGTTGAGGATATCCCTCAACTTGCAACGGATGAGAATGATATTTTGACCGCTCCATTTTCGGAGAAAGAGGTGTTTGAGGCAATTTCACAAATGAAGAATAATAAAGCACATGGGCTGGATGGTTTCCCGACTGAGTTTTATAAAAAGTGATGGCACATCATTAAGGGTGATTTGCTTCTGATGTTCCATGATTTGTTTTCTGGACATTTGCAGCTATTTCACTTGAATTTCGGAAGAATTACGTTACTTACAAAGAAAATAGAGGCGGTGCGGATTGAGCAGTTCTGGCCGATCTGTCTTCTTAATGTCAGCTTTAAAATTTTCACCAAGGTGGGAACTAACAGGCTTACGCAGATTGCGCATTCTATGGTGCAGCCATCTCAAACCGCTTTCATGCTGGATAGAAACATCCTAGAAGGGGTTGTGGTCCTACATGAAATGCTCCATTAAATCCACATACAAAAAAACTAGATGCGGTGGTTTTTAAGATGGATTTTGAGAAAGCGTACGATAAGGTAAAATGGCCATTTCTTCAGCAGGCCTTGCAGATGAAAGGATTCGACCAGTCCTTGAGAAACCAGGTAGATTCTTTCATGCAAAAAGAGAGTGTCGGAATTAAAGTGAATAATGACATAGGTCATTATTTCCA
>NW_021288040.1:0-1105 GCF_002162155.2 Triticum dicoccoides
TCGCCTCGCCGATGCCTCCAGAAGAACCGCCGCACTTTCTTCTTCGTCTCCACCAACTCACGTGACGCCGGGAGCCCTGCATCGCCGCCCACGTCGCCGTTCCCCTCCTCGGCCACCGGAACTCGCCGCCGTTCGATTCGCCGCCGACAGGACGTCCCCGAGCCCACTTAGCGTCTCGTCCGACTCCCCGTGAGTTCCTCTTCTCTTCCCCTCAATCCCCGCACCTGACTTCGTCCCCTAGCCCCCTTCTTCCACCACGGCCGAAGCTCGCCGCCGCCGTGCCTCGTCGCCATCGTGGCCAGAGCCACTGGAGCTCCCACCTGAGTGCACCATCGTGCTCAGACCGTCTCCACAAGCTCGTAGCACGCCCCAGCTCGCCTTCCCGTGCCCCCTAGCTCTCGCTCGCGTCTCGCCCGAACTCCGGCCGCCGCCGCGAGCTCCGTTCCGATGAGCTCCGTCGACCCCACGACCTCCCACTCGGTCCTCTGGATGCGCGAGAGCAAGGGCCATCCCCTGGTGCCCTCAGCGCGCCAAACTGACGCCTCTAGCGCAAGTCCGGCGTGCCCCGCCGTGTTCTGTGGTCACCGGCGACTCATCGCCGGCGCATCTGACGTGGCGTCGTCATTAGCGCTAATGACCTCACTAACTAACCCCCTAGGCCACTGACAGCGGGCCCCACCCCTGGTCAAACCCCAGTCAGCGCTGGGTTTGACCGGGATTAGCTCCTGTGTCACTGACGTGTGGCCCCCACACGTCAGGTTTGACCTGGACCAGCCCGTTGACCCTGCTGACGTCACTGTGACGTGGGGCTGACGCAATAAACCATTTTCTGGATTTTTTATAATTCAGGAAATTCCAGAAAATTATATAAACTTCTATAAATCATAGAAAATTAACCGTAACTCCAAATTAAATAATTTATATATGAAAAATTATCAGAAAAATTCAAGGAATCCATCTGTACCATTTTCATGCATGTTAGAACAACTTATAGCTGCTGTTTAGCACAAATCATATAAAGGGCATTTAAATATCCACATATGGAGTTTGAATTTGAATCTTGGATTCAAACCAACTCCATTTAATCTGGTTTTAGTTGCATTAG
>NW_021288041.1:0-1821 GCF_002162155.2 Triticum dicoccoides
CTTATACAGGGAATTTGACCTAAATTCATACTAAATTTCTCTGAAATTCATAGAAATTTATTATGAATTTAGGTTGAATTTTCTCTATAGGCGCATATATGCTCTTTTTATTAGTAAGTTAATCATAAACTTGTGATTCACACAAATTTCAAAGAATTCAAATTTTAACAATTCAAATTTGAAAACTATTGGCACTAAGAGAAAGTTTATAATTTTTGTGACTTAAAAGAAAAATTATTAAAAATAAACTTTAATAAAATAAATAAAAATAGCAACAATAAGTATTGTGTTGTAAGTAGAAACAAAATAAAATAAATAAAGCAACAAAGAAAATAAAAAAACAAAATAACTTTTCTAAAACTAATGGCACTAACAGAAAGTTTATAATTTTGCTGACCTAAAAGCAAAAAGAATTAAAAAATATAGCAAAAAACAGAAGAAAATAAATAATGCAAAAAACAAAAAAAACTGGAAAAAACTTTGAATTTTAAACATAGTAATATTAAACACCGTAATTTTAACTATTGAAATTTGAAAACTAATGGCACTAACAGAAAGTTTATAATATTTGTGACCTAAAAGAAAAATAATTAAAAATAAACTTTCATAAAATAAATAAAAATAGCAACAATAAGTAATTTGTTATAAGTAGAAACAAAATAAAATAAATAAAGGAACAAAGAAAACAAAAAAACAAAAAAGTGCCACCTACTGGGGCCCCACGGCCTGAATACAACTAGAAACCCTATCATGGCCAGGATTCAGGCCCGCAGGAGGCCCAGTAGGCCCACCTGCACACAGCGTACGGTTAGGTCCGAAAGCCTACAATTGAGAGGAGCTCGAGAGGGTGGGCGCAGCAGCCCTTATAAACTTTTGATGCGGGACAGCACAAGGCCTTTGGTCCCGGTTGGTGGCACCAACCGGGACCAATGCACCCCTTTAGTACCGGTTGGTGCCACCAACCGCGACCAAAGGCCTCTATTTCCCACCCTTTAGGCTGCTGAAAAGAGACTTTTGGTCCCTGTTGGTGGCATGAACCGGGACCAAAGGGGGCATTCGCCCCGGTTTGTGCCATGAACCGGGACCAATTTGCTCTGTATATAAGCAGGACTTAGCAGTTTCTCCAAAATCCATCACTTTCTCCGCCCGACGCCCCTGCTCCTCGTCGACGTCGCCGCCGAGCCTGCCCCGACGCCGTCAGGATGGTCCGCGTCACCGTCGTCGCCGCCGCATACGCCATCAGCCTGCTCAACTTCGCCACCGCCGACACCCTCGACGCCATCTGCCCCAACGCCGGCGCCGCTCCCCGCGCCCCTGCGCCTGCCCCGACGCCGCCCGCCGTGCTCCGCCACCCCCTGTGAGGACCTGCCTCGTGCCCCTGCCCTGCCTCACTCCCGCACCCCTGCCCTGCCCCGCCGGCGGCGCCGCCGCCGCCATGCCCCTCTGCCCGCCCCCTAGCTTTCTATTTTTGTTATATATATATGTATATATATATGCTATTTGTTTAGATGTTTTTAGATGTTCTTATATGCTGTTTTCAGATGTTTTTAGTTGTTCATAAAAGAAATTTAGATGTAGGTATGTATGTGTGATGGATCATATATGTATTTTTTTAGATGCTCTTATATGTTGTTTTCAGATGTTTTTTGTATGTATGTATGTATGAGGGATCATATATGTATTTTTTAGATGTATTTTTTGTATGTATGTATGTATGAGGAATCATATATGTATTTTTCAGAATTTTCTATCGTGCATAGACCGAGAAGGAGAAAGGAAAATAAGAAGAGGAAGAAAGGAGAAGAAGAGGAGAGGAAGAAG
>NW_021288042.1:0-3024 GCF_002162155.2 Triticum dicoccoides
TTAGAAGAGGAATGATAGCCACCACACTCCGGTTAAAACAAGATAGAGAAGGAAAAAGAATGATATAATTTGGACAGCACTCCAACTGCAAATGGACGGAATTGAACATGATCTTGACAAAACAAGATGATGGGTCGAATATAGCGACATCACAATGCCTCCAGAACAAATGTAAGAATGTAATCAAAAGAACGAAGGAGAAAAGAACATCTTTACCTCAAATGAGCTTGAAAAGCATCTTTAGGAGAAGGGTCGAACAGAGTTGTTGGAAAACCAACAACGAAAAGAGTAATCTTTGTTGTGGGCTTATGGAAAACATCTCGAAATCTTGAGGTGAAATTCTGCCACTAGCGAAAATAAGATTGGATTGATAAGAACAAGGAGACGAGAAACTTATCTCACCGATGGGATAAATGAAGAACTTGGATCACTTATAAGCACCATAATTAGCAACAATCCTTAGGGAAAGCTTTAAGTGAAATATAACCCAAGATAACTCCAATGAAGAAATTGGTGGGTTTAAATATCTCATTCTTAACAACTTGCGAATCATGAAACACGAAGGGAAATTGTCAAGAATGACATAAGACCATCTCAAAAGATGAGATATGAAAGAATTGCGCTTCGGAATGCAAGAAGAAGAATACTTGAGCTCCTCTAAAAAGAATCTTGATGAACACTTCGAGAAGGAATTAAGTCCTTGATGAACCATCATGTAGAGCCTCCATGAAGAACTCCGGTAAACAAAAAGAATAACGAAAATAAAGAGAAGTTGGAAACACAAGGTGAAACCTTGTAATGATTTAGATGGATCTCCGTGATAATTAGAGCTTGGAACTCCAGGAAAGAAAAGATAAAGCATCTCGAACCGAGAATGTGATATGATGAACCACTCCGGAAAGAAGAAATTAGATCACTTGGATGAAACAAGAATAAGAATTACATTATGCTTAACCTTCACCAATTTAATTGATGACAAGCAACGGATTTGGCATACTACTTATTCTCGTAGAAAGGATTAAGATAGATATAGCACAAACTTGGGATGGTCTGCAATGAACCAACGGTAAAATGAAACAACGAACAAATTGATATGATAACCAAGGAAAGAGATCTTGAACGAACCACCGTAAGAATTGAGAACGATTGAAGAAAAGGTAAAGAAACACCGAAGGAATTAAAGAACGAATGAAGATACTTGAGGGAATTTGATACATGAGAACGAAGGGATCATGAACTGATTAGAGATCACTTGAATGATGCACCGGTAAGATTTGGAGAACGAGAGCTGAAAGCTGGAATGAATAATAATGAGATGATGGCCTCCGGAGAATCAAACTGAAAAGACTCCTGAATTTGCACCGGATGGGTGAAAAGAATAGTCACAAATAAAACAATTATGAGAGGAAGACATCAAGCTAGAACCATGAATCTTGAAAAGAATGGAGCAAGATTTAAGAGAAACTCTTCTTCGGTCTTCAAAATCTGAGAATGACGATGAGAAATACCATCATGACTTATTTATGCACTCCGGAAGAATCAAAATGAATAGGTTGAGCCAACAATGAAAAGAATTCGACAGATCTTGGAGAAAACATAAGACTTATGATAATTCATTCTTACGTCAAAGTTCGAAAATAAAATTTGAGGATAGCTCCAGGAAAATAAGAAGAGTCAGGTAAGATCCTGGGAAAAGACCTGTGGGTTAGGGCCCACTCAAAAGAAACACCGTAGAATGATTGCTTGAAAAGAGAGATAGCGCCGGTTGAATTGAATGGCTTGAATGAGATAACGACCCCGAAATAGGTTGAACGGATCTTGAATGACAAGACGAGCCTTTTGAGATATCTTGAGCACTCCGGAACAGTAGAATAGCAAGCGGGGAATATTAAGAGGTGCACCAGCATAAGAACACATTTGAAACGAGGAAAAGGATGTGATCAACAAAGCTTGACTTGAATCCACTGGGGAAGAAAGGGAACGAACAATGATGAACTTGAGGCTCCGTTAGAATCTTCATGAGAATCACCGGATAAGAAAATTGATTGAAAAGAAAGAAGAGGCTCCACATGAATAAGATGGATAGTTGATTAAGAAATCTTAGTCCTTATAGAAAAACAAGGGTGGGAGGGTGGGAAAAACAAAGACAACTAGGGAATGGATGGAATAAACAACGTTGAGAGCTTAGATTGAATCTTGCGGATGTAGAAAATGGACGGACCCGCTTGAAGAGAAGCACACCGGTTGAAAAGGATTGACGAGACAGTCCCAATTATCGAGAAGGATTAGTACTCACATCTCACCGCTTAGGAAAAGGCATGGAATCACCATTTGACATTGAAGCAACTCAAATACCACAACTCAAAACAAAACAAAGGATTGGCTTGCAGAATAAGCCGGAACAAACATATGATAGAGATTTCGTCCGAAGTTTTCGTGGTGGGGCCTACACGGGCTCGATCATACAGCACCATCATGTACAAGGCAGTGCACATGACATACGAAGCGTCCCCGAGTCGGCATAGCCAAGGACTCTTTAAGACACAACAAGACCACTGTAAAACCAACCGTGAATAGGCGGACCACTAGACGTCGAACCCCAATTTCATATCATACATCTGTCGGAAAGATTTCCTAAGAGCTACTTGAATTCCCACTTATAAACTCCCGAAATTTTCCGGTTATGCAATCAGGTGTTGGGGATACAGGGGAAGCATAATATCTCACCCAAAAACTAGCAAATCCTACATCCAGCTGTATCCATCCTTCAACACATAACCAAGAAACCTTCGGAAATCGTCTACCTCAACCTTCGAAAAGCATCCGTTATACGAGTTATGGCAATACTCCCGAACTCCCGCCCCAGTACTGGGTGGCGTCGAGGTTATCTCACCAACAACTGCATAAAAGAGATTTTCGATGTCGGCGAACTAAACTCAGGTATTCCAGAACTGCAACGATAAAATTGTGACGACAACACCTCGGAGCTCAACTCCCCGGGACACTGCCACAACCCCTAAATGA
>NW_021288043.1:0-1659 GCF_002162155.2 Triticum dicoccoides
ACTAACAAGATCAAACTGTTTGATATCCTCGGAAGCTAAAATGAGGACCCATTCTTAAATATTTGAGCGGGATATGAGCATGTAAAGATTGGGCCATAAATATCTTCTAATACATCCCACAAGTGTGTAGTAGCCTTTCACTACAAGTCACCTTATCTTCTTGAAGGATGAATATAGATTTTTTTCTCCATGATTATGAAAACCCTTGCTTCGTCAGAAGAATTCCGTCACACGTCAAGTCCAACACATGCGCATAGGGAATTACAGTGGTGATCCTTGTGACTACTAGTTAAGGAATCCTACATGAATAACATTCATCTTATTTCGATTATGTGGTGACTTGCTCAAAACCAACAAGTTGATAGTGAAAAGTGTCCTTGGAAGCACGAGCCAAAAACTGAGTGAATTTGGATACCCGAAATTTAACTGTTTATTGGTGTGGTCGTACTCAATGCTTACCACACAAAGTTTCTCTTATGCATGAGAACTTTTACAAACTGGATAATCCCATTATGTCGATTTTTATCAATAAATGGCATAGAATATCCTAGATTACACCGGAGTAAAAAAAATCTTCTAGTTATACAGAGAATTAGTAAACTCAATATACATGATCTTATATAGGGTGTCCCTCATATATAGTGCGACAACTGAATCGTAGGTTTTTAGTTTCAACATCTTGTGTATTTTTTTGCTTGTTTCATGTCGCACGCCATTTTGTACGAAATGTAATAACGTTGAGTTCGGCCTTGCCTGAGATCTCATGATTGAATTGTAGAAATTCATCTCCTGCTATTCGATTAATTGAATGTTAATTTCCTTCTCCTCAGAACACTAGAAAATTTCTTTTTCAGTGTGCACTGTCTTGTTTGCCGTCTATCCCATATGCTGAGTGAAATCAATCTGTCAATATTATTTTGCCCTATCATTTTTTGGGGTGGCCTTTAAGCCTAGAACCAACCCTATTGTTGCATACTTACCATTTCCATCAACTAAATTTATCGACCCTATCACCATCTTAGAAATGTAATGATATATAGAAAACTAACTAAGCGGCAACATCACTCTCGCTTGTTGAGTGCCGGAATAAGGATGAAGGCGACTTGGTGCCCTAGGATCATAAACTTTGACGTGATCCCCATTTTTAGTTAATCTTGGATTATTAATTTTATCAATTATTTCATGTAATATTTTAGATGGAGAGGCTCGGATTGTTGGCTCCGGTTTTGGAAATATAGCAAGTGTCAGTGGTGGTGATTTTGCAGAGTTACGTTGGATCTTATACCTAGGTATGAAACGTTGGCACAGTCCATTGGATGCTCGACATCTAGCACGATGTGATGGCTTATCAGCATCGGGGGCTTCATGGTTACGTGAGGTTTCTTCTATAGACAATGGTTCAAGTTTGTCACATTGTTGGTAAAGAATCTGGAATACAGATCTGATCATCTCTCTCATATTTAAATAAACAGAGCATGGCCAAAACATGCAATCTTGGCTTTGGTGACACAACAAACTTTTTTGATGCCTTTTTGCATGTTAAACCTCTATATGAGGTAGTTTCCTAAGACCATCTGCACTACATGTGTTTTGTCATTAGATGGCGCATTGTAGGGTGCTCAAATCATTTTCTGCTGCTAGTTTGTGTCTGTTTTTTTT
>NW_021288044.1:0-2056 GCF_002162155.2 Triticum dicoccoides
AAAAAAAACAGACACAAACTAGCAGCAGAAAATGATTTGAGCACCCTACAATGCGCCATCTAATGACAAAACACATGTAGTGCAGATGGTCTTAGGAAACTACCTCATATAGAGGTTTAACATGCAAAAAGGCATCAAAAAAGTTTGTTGTGTCACCAAAGCCAAGATTGCATGTTTTGGCCATGCTCTGTTTATTTAAATATGAGAGAGATGATCAGATCTGTATTCCAGATTCTTTACCAACAATGTGACAAACTTGAACCATTGTCTATAGAAGAAACCTCACGTAACCATGAAGCCCCCGATGCTGATAAGCCATCACATCGTGCTAGATGTCGAGCATCCAATGGACTGTGCCAACGTTTCATACCTAGGTATAAGATCCAACGTAACTCTGCAAAATCACCACCACTGACACTTGCTATATTTCCAAAACCGGAGCCAACAATCCGAGCCTCTCCATCTAAAATATTACATGAAATAATTGATAAAATTAATAATCCAAGATTAACTAAAAATGGGGATCACGTCAAAGTTTATGATCCTAGGACACCAAGTCGCCTTCATCCTTATTCCGGCACTCAACAAGCGAGAGTGATGTTGCCGCTTAGTTAGTTTTCTATATATCATTACATTTCTAAGATGGTGATAGGGTCGATAAATTTAGTTGATGGAAATGGTAAGTATGCAACAATAGGGTTGGTTCTAGGCTTAAAGGCCACCCCAAAAAATGATAGGGCAAAATAATATTGACAGATTGATTTCACTCAGCATATGGGATAGACGGCAAACAAGACAGTGCACACTGAAAAAGAAATTTTCTAGTGTTCTGAGGAGAAGGAAATTAACATTCAATTAATCGAATAGCAGGAGATGAATTTCTACAATTCAATCATGAGATCTCAGGCAAGGCCGAACTCGACGTTATTACATTTCGTACAAAATGGCGTGCGACATGAAACAAGCAAAAAAATACACAAGATGTTGAAACTAAAAACCTACGATTCAGTTGTCGCACTATATATGAGGGACACCCTATATAAGATCATGTATATTGAGTTTACTAATTCTCTGTATAACTAGAAGATTTTTTTTACTCCGGTGTAATCTAGGATATTCTATGCCATGTATTGATAAAAATCGACATAATGGGATTATCCAGTTTGTAAAAGTTCTCATGCATAAGAGAGACTTTGTGTGGTAAGCATTGAGTACGACCACACCAATAAACAGTTAAATTTCGGGTATCCAAATTCACTCAGTTTTTGGCTCGTGCTTCCAAGGACACTTTTCACTATCAACTTGTTGGTTTTGAGCAAGTCACCACATAATCGAAATAAGATGAATGTTATTCATGTAGGATTCCTTAACTAGTAGTCACAAGGATCACCACTGTAATTCCCTATGCGCATGTGTTGGACTTGACGTGTGACGGAATTCTTCTGACGAAGCAAGGGTTTTCATAATCATGGAGAAAAAAATCTATATTCATCCTTCAAGAAGATAAGGTGACTTGTAGTGAAAGGCTACTACACACTTGTGGGATGTATTAGAAGATATTTATGGCCCAATCTTTACATGCTCATATCCCGCTCAAATATTTAAGAATGGGTCCTCATTTTAGCTTCCGAGGATATCAAACAGTTTGATCTTGTTAGTAGACACGCATGTTCCATAAAAAAATTATGTCCTAACTCTATACTTATTATTTATTTATTTTTATATACACCGTAAAGTTTTAGATAGTTTCTCAAAGAAAATCACGAAAAACTGTGAGAATGTGGACATTCCTCACTTGTACCTTCAATGCACGTTTGGTACAGAAGCATAATTTCTTATTGTACGGTTGTATTAATTAAGATCTTAGAAAAGAACTAAATTAGTCTGATATCACAATCCGTGGACTGCCTAAAATATACTATTCTTTGGCATGAGACATGATGGGTTGTAATATGTACATGCGCGAGAACTAATCGCCTTGCCAAACAATTTCACAGGCGTCCTATAAATTGATACATTCCAAGTCTGCACATGCACAAGCATCCATCCGCTCACC
>NW_021288045.1:0-1402 GCF_002162155.2 Triticum dicoccoides
TGACGGTTGTGGTATTTGCAAAGGTGGTGGCACGTCTCCCGCGATCGACAAAGCCCATGAATTGACTCTGGATCCTGTCATGATTAGTAGAACAAGAAACAAAATCCAAAAATAATGTTCCTATAACTACTAGGATGTGGTGGTAAAACGCTCACAGTAAAGCAAATATCAATGTCTTACAAGTTCTTACCATGCAGCAGGCGGTGATCGGCAACCTGCGGTGTCAAGTAACTCCGAATATTGAGTAAAGCGATTGCCAGGGGAGCGTACGTATACACGGTGTAGAAATATGTGGAGCTGGGTTGGCTATATATGGTAGCAAAAGATTAGCAATAATCAATTCAGAGATGCAATGTTGAATAAACGCTCAACGACGGTACTGTGCTGGTCCTAGGCTAGACCGGACTAGAGACGCGAGCCTAGAACACTAATGAGGTCACAGCGTAGCACAATTAGAATCAATCAAGGATACTAAGTAGCTCTGGACAGCAAGATATAAGTGAAGATCACAACGGTAGTGAAGGTAATGATGAAAAACAACTGCCAAGCAGGATATACAACAACTCTCTCCAACTTTCCTCTTGAAAAGTTTGAGCCAATTTTCTGATAAATTCTTTCAAATAATGCTACTAACTCAAGCTTTCCAATGCAACAAGAATCACTCAATTCCGAGTTGATATGAGGAGTTAAAGAATTCTAAAACTGGCCTGAAAAATTGGAACAAGCTGTGTTCACGAACTTCGGAGGGCAAAAAGACCTATTTAGAAGCCGATTTTGAGGTGTCAAATATTGAACTAGCTTCTGCAACTATTTAGATGCGGCTCGTCGCTAGCTACAATTTGAATACTCACGGAGCCAAAACGGACTTCGTATGAGGAAGATACACCTGTTTTACTGAACAGTGCGCAAAACAGATTCCAATCCGAAATCAGGTACGAGATTGATTCTAGATAGATCCAATTTTTTTTTCTTCTCTCTTTTTTTCTCACACTTTTTTTTCTTTTTCTTCTCTCTCTTTTTCTTTCCTTTTTTTCTCTTTTTTTCTCTATCTTTTTTTTCTCCCTCTTTCCAAGACAAACTAGATAAGATGCAGATTGGATCAGGCGAAGATGTGAATGACCTCAACTATGATTATGACAATGAACAGTGCATAGCACGTGGTGGAAATTAATAGATGGGATGGTGGACAGCGGAAGGGATAATGATGCAGCGGCGGCGTGACTAATGTGAACAGAACTCGAAACTCTAAAGGAACTAGACACTAAGACCAGCAACTGACACGACGATGCAACCGATAATTCAACTATGCAAGCAATGAATAGAAAATTGCAAAGGCTCAGACTGGCTTGGATAAAGGATGAACAGATCTAACTTTTTTTTGTGGCTTTTTCTTGGACAATAG
>NW_021288046.1:0-1105 GCF_002162155.2 Triticum dicoccoides
AGCCAGAATTCACATTTGGAGAACTTGGCATAAAGTTGATGCTCTCGTAGCTTTTCCAGCACGAGGCGAAGATGTTCAGCATGTTCCTCTTCGTTCTTGGAAAATACCAGAATATCATCCAGATAAACCACGACGAACTTGTCGAGGTAATCCATGAATATATAGTTCATCAGGCGAGAGAAGGTGGCTGGAGCATTGGTTAAGCCGAAAGACATGACGGTGTACTCGTATGAACCATAACGAGTCACGAATGCGGTCTTGGGGATATCTTCCTCACGAACACGGATCTGGTGGTAACCCAACCTCAAGTCGAGTTTAGAGAACACTGATGATCCAGCTAATTGATCATACAGATCATTGATCCGAGGAAGAGGATACTTATTCTGAATGGTAGCTTGATTTATAGGACGGTAGTCTTGGACCAATCGGTTTGTCCCATCTTTCTTCTTGACAAAGAGAGAAGGTGCTCCCCAAGGAGAGCAACTTGGGCGAATGAAACCACTTTGAAGAGATTTATCGATTTCCTCCTTAAGCTCAAGGAGTTCATGCGGCGGCATCTTGTAGGGTCTCTTGGCTAGAGGAGTGGTGCCTGGTTTCAAGTCGATGACGAATTCGACAGCTCTAGCAGGGGGAATCCCTAGGAGTTCTTCAGGAAAGACGTCTAGGAATTCACACACGACGGGAATGTTTTCAATGCCCTCAAGTGGTGCAACGTTCAATGCGTTTAAGGCATAAAGTCTGGCCTCGGCATTCCGAACCAGATGAGCATCGTAGCTAATTATTTCATCAGAAGGGTGTAGCAGATGGACGGTCTTGGTGGCGCAAATGATAGAAGCGGTATGCGCCTTTAACCAATCCATTCCCAGAATGAGATCAATGCTACAGGACTTCAGTACGATGGGAGAGACAAGGAATTCCAGTCCTTCAATTTCTACAGGGACGTCGTTGCAAATCATGGAGGTTCGACATTGGCCCGCAGGGGTGTGCACTAATAGAGAAGCGTTCATGTCTTCACTTTTAATGCCATGCATGAATGCAAAATCTTCTGACATGAATGAATGCGATGCTCCTGTATCAAATAAAACAGATGCTGGTACTGAATTTA
>NW_021288047.1:0-1218 GCF_002162155.2 Triticum dicoccoides
TTATTTCTCTACCTTAATTCTACGTGGCTTCTCAATTTATGGATATGTGACCATTTGAAGAGGAATGCATTCGTTCATTTTGTTCGGATGTGAAGACTATATGTTGCAATTTTCATTCCGTTGGATTCAGCTTCTATATTGTTGTCTATCTATGTGCTAATGGTGGTCAACCTCTTCAGGATGGCTCCTCCAACGCGCACGACTCCGAATCCTGATCCGCCTCCACCTCCGCCTCCTCCGGAAGCATGGCAAGCTGTGATGGCCGCTACTAATGCAAACACACAGTTGATCATGCAAATTCTCCAAGAGCGCAATCAAGGCAGTCAAGGGAATCAAGGCCATAATCAACACCACTTTGCTACACTGAACCAGTTCCTTGCTAATGGCCCAAAGACGTTCAGCGGTTGTGTTGAGGCTACCGATGCTGACGATTGGCTAGTGGATCTGGGCAAGTATTTTGAATGCAGCAACGTCAGGCCTGAAGATTTCGTCAAGTTCGCTTCTTTCCAGCTCAAAGATCAGGCTGCAGAGTGGTTCCAACAGTACAAGGATTCCAGAGGTGGACGTCTGATCACTTGGGACGATTTCCGTCAAGATTTCCGCGCTCATCACATCCCTCAAAGTGTGGTTGAGAGTAAGCGTCAGGAATTCCGCAATCTGAAGCAAGGCTCTTTGTCTGTCTATGACTACAACAAGTTGTTCCAGAAGCTCGCCCGTTTTGCCAAGCAGGATGTTCCTGATGAGAAGAGCATGATCTATCAGTTCAGGGGTGGTCTTCGTGAGGAAATTCAGCTCGCTCTTGTCCTCTTTGAGCCGTTGAGATACGATGAGTTCTACAACATGGCACTAAAGCAAGAGGCTGCTCAGATGAGGTGTGATGCTTCTAGGAAGCGTGCCAGAGATGTTACTCCGTCTTCCTCTACTCAAGTGGTCAAGCAGCAGAAGTATTGGCTTCCTCCTCCTCCGTTCCGTCAGCCGTATCAGCAGAAGAGTAAAGGTGGCAGTGGTTTCTCCCACCCACCCAACCCAGGCTTTCAGAACAAGTCTTCGTCTCAAGCGCCAAGACCGAGTGCTCCGTATCACCGTCCGCTTTCAGAGGTCACGTGCAACAAGTGCCAACAGAAGGGTCACTATGCCAACAAATGTACCAACCAGAGGCGTCTTCCTCCTCCTCCTCCTGTCAGATCGGCAAGTACAGCTGTGGTCAAGCACAATCCC
>NW_021288048.1:0-747 GCF_002162155.2 Triticum dicoccoides
GCTCGATGAAGTGGACAGCGGCGGAGCTCCTGGACACGGTGGCACGGCGTGGGGTGGACGGAGGGCGTGGCTACGGCGAGGGGGTGGCGGCGATGGCGTCGGCCATGGCTGGGGCGTGCGAGGGGGAGGAGCTGGAGAGGAGAGGGGGTGTCTGGGGGGTTCGGGGAGAGAGGGAGGCCGATCCACGGCGTTAGCCGGGCGAGGGAGGCGGCGAGGCGGCGAGCAGCTGCGTGGCGAGCTGCGGTGCCGCCACCGAGCACCTTGGCTGCCTGCCTGGCGAGCCAAGCAGCTCGCTGGAGCGGTGGCCGGGCTGGGCCGGCCAGGTGGGCTGGCTGGTGGGCCTGCGGTGGCGCCAGGTAAGTTTCCCCTTTTTTCTGTTTCTGTTTTCTTTTTTTAATATATCTGCAACTTTGTTGAATTTAATAAAATACCTAGGCAACTTCAAAAATCACCAAATTACTCCTGGTCCATAGTTGGATTATTTCCAACATGAAACATTTTAGTTTGGAGGTATTTGAGCATTTAAATATTTTATATAATTTTAAATGCCCAAATTCAAATATTTATGATTTAATTCAAAAACCCTAAGATGGCCTAGGAAAATGTGCACCACTTTTGGCAGGGGTTCTGAACCAAGACAAAAATGATGGGCATTTTAGAAGGGCATTTCAGGTTCATTGAAAAAGTTTTTAGTAAACCCTAGTTGGTTTCAGAGGGGACTGGGGGTTCTGTCATCCCCATTTCAAG
>NW_021288049.1:0-1257 GCF_002162155.2 Triticum dicoccoides
AGAAACAATCCATATTGCTTTCGGATCTGAATTAGGAGGTATACCCAACTGTTTTGGGTTTCCTATGAAGATGCATTTTATCCGCTTTGGGTTCGAGCTTATCAACCTGAAACTTTTTCATATAAGCGTCGCAGCCCCAAACTTTTAAGAAACGACAACTTAGGTTTCTCTAAACCATAATTCATACGGTGTCATCTCATCGGAATTACGTGGTGCCCTATTTAAAGTGAATGTGGTTGTCTCTAATGCCTAACCCATGAACGATAGTGGTAATTCGATAAGAGACATCATGGTACGCACCATATCCAATAGGGTGCAACTATGATGTTCGGACACACCATCACATTATGGTGTTCCAGGTGGTATTAATTGCGAAACAATTTCCACAATGTCTTAATTGTGTGCCAAAAACTCGTAACTCAGATATTCATCTCTATGATCATATCATAGACATTTTATCCTCTTGTCACAATGATCTTCTACTTCACTCTGAAATTACTTGAGCCATTCAATGATTCAGACTTGTGTTTCATCAAGTAAATATTCTCAACATCTACTCGAATCATCTGTGAAGTAAGAACATAACGATATTCACTGCATGCCTCAGCACTCATTGGACTGCACACATCAAAATGTGTTACTTCTAATAAGTTGCTATCTTGTTCCATCTTACTGAAACCGAGGCTTTTCAGTCATCTTGCCTATGTGGTATGATTTGCATATCTCAAGTGATTCAAAATCAAGTGAGTTCATTCACGGTCCATTTGCATGGAGTTTCTTCATGCATATATACCAATAGACATGGTTCGCATGTCTCAAACTTTTCAAAAACGAGTGAGTCCAAAGATCCATCAACATGGAGCTTCTTCATGCGTTTTATACCATTATGACTTACATGGCAGTGCCACAAGTAAGTGGTACTATCATTACTATCTTATATCTTTTGGCATGAAAATGTGTATCACTACGATCGAGATTCAATAAACCATTCATTTTAGGTGTAATACCATTGAAGGTATTATTCAAATAAACAGAGTAACCATTATTCTCCTTAAATGAATAACCGTATTGCGATAGACATAATCCAATCATGTCTATGCTCAACGCAAACACCAATCTCGGTGGTAGAGGGAGCGTGCGATGCTTGATCATATCAACCTTGGAAACACTTCCAACATATATCGTCAGCTCACCTTTAGCTAGTCTCCGTTTATTCCGTAGCTTTTATTTCGAGTTACTAATACTTAGCAACCGAAC
>NW_021288050.1:0-743 GCF_002162155.2 Triticum dicoccoides
TCAAATGAAATTTGAATTGAGGAATTTTCAAAGCCTCAGAAACCTTCTAAAAATGATCAACATTAAAATCTCCTCAAAGAAGTCCAAGAAAATGTTCCTCTTAGTCTCTGAAAATATTGCAAAGAGGTAAAACTCAAAACAATATTTTTGGTATCTCAGAGTTAATTATTTTGGGCCTTTGAATTAAATAAATAGCTATTTGCATTGGATATATATTTGATATATAAATAATATATGTCCAATAATTACTAGAACATTTTATGTGGTTTGGTATATTTTAGTTCTAGCCACATAACTATTTTCAGGATTTTATAAAATGGTTTAGTATATTACTAAACTAAAACAACACAGAACAAAATAGATAAATAAAAACAAAAATAGAAAGAGCAGAGGACTACCTGGCGCTCACCTCAGCCCACCTGGCCCAGCTCCTCCAGTCGGCCCAGCCCACCGCCGCTTCTCCCCCTGTCGTCTTCCTCCCCCTCGCCCCGAAGCTGCTCGGTGGCGCGCGCGGCCACGCGCCCCGGCCACCTCCTCCCTGCCTGGCTGCCTCCTCCTCTCCTGGACGTCTCCCGCAGCTCCACGCCACCCCCTGGAACCCCCTCGCACTCTCTCTCGACCCCTTCCCCCTCCTCTGCTCTCTCTCTCACGCAGCCCGAGCAGAGCTCATCGCCGCCACTCGCCGTTGCCGCACCCAGAGCCTCCCCCTCGACCCTCGGCGTGCCCAGTAGCTCGGCTACCTC
>NW_021288051.1:0-1102 GCF_002162155.2 Triticum dicoccoides
CAACTTAGCCCATAAACATCTCCAAAAGTGGCTAAGAAATTTAGTATCACGATCTGAAACAATAGTATTTGGCACACCATGCAAGCGAATAATTTCACGAAAGAACAAATCAGCAACATTAACAGCATCATCGCTTTTATGACATGGTATAAAGTGTGCCATTTTCGAGAATCTATCCACGACAACAAATATGCTATCCCTCCCCTTCTTTGTTCGAGGTAAACCTAAAACAAAGTCCATAGATATATCCTCCCAAGGAACACTAGGTACAGGCAAAGGCATATATAAACCATGAGGATTGAGGCGTGACTTAGCTTTTTGACATGTAGTGCAGCGAGCAATAAAACGCTCAACATCCCGTCTCATCTTTGGCCAAAAGAAATATGTAGCAAGTACGTCCTCCGTCTTCTTCACGCCAAAGTGTCCCATTAATCCTCCTCCATGCGCCTCCTGCAACAACAAAAGACGAACGGAGCTAGCTGGAATGCATAACTTGTTAGCACGAAACACAAATCCATCGTTAACAACAAACTTGTTCCACATTCTTCCTTCTTTACAATTATGCATTACATCTTTAAAATTAGCATCATGCACATATTGATCTTTGATGGTCTCCAAACCAAATATTTTGAAGTCAAGTTGTGAAAGCATAGTATAGCGACGAGACAAAGCATCAGCAATAACATTTTCTGTTCCCTTCTTGTGTTTAATGACATAAGGGAAAGTCTCAATGAATTCAACCCATTTAGCATGTCTACGATTCAGTTTAGCTTGACTTTTAATATGTTTCAATGATTCATGATCAGAATGTATAACAAATTCTTTGGGCCATAAATAATGTTGCCATGTTTCTAAAGTCCGAACAAGAGCATATAATTCTTTATCATAAGTAGAATAATTCAGACTAGGCCCACTCAATTTTTCAGAAAAGTATGCAACAGGTTTGCCATCTTGTAATAACACACCTCCTAATCCAATTCCACTAGCATCACATTCAAGCTCAAAAGTCTTATTAAAATCAGGAAGTTGGAGTAAAGGAGCATGTGTCAACTTATCTTTCAATACCGTGAAGGCTTCTTCCTGTGCGGTACCCCAAACAAAA
>NW_021288052.1:0-1163 GCF_002162155.2 Triticum dicoccoides
CCCTGCATGTTGTAGTTCATCACAAAGCTCTTGTAGCTTGGTGGGAGCGACTGGAGGATTCTGTCAATGACTGCCTCATCTGGGAGGTTAATGTTCAGCTGGGTCATACGGTTGTGCAACCCAGACATCTTCAGGATGTGCTCACTGACAGAACTGTTTTCCTCCATCTTACAACTGTAGAACTTGTCGGAGACATCATATCTCTCGACCCGGGCATGAGCTTGGAAAACTAGTTTCAGCTCTTCGAACATCTCATATGCTCCGTGATGCTCAAAACGCTTTTGGAGCCCCGGTTCTAAGCTGTAAAGCATGCCGCACTGAACGAGGGAGTAATCATCAGCGCGAGTTTGCCAAGCATTCATAATGTCTTGGTTCTCTGGGACGGGAGCATCACCTAGCGGTCCTTCTAGGACATATTGTTTCCTGGCAGCTATGAGGATGATCCTCAGGTTCCGTACCCAGTCCGTATAGTTGCTGCCATCATCTTTCAGCTTGGTTTTCTCTAGGAACGCGTTGAAGTTCATGTTGACATTAGCGTTGGCCATTGATCTACAAGACATATTTGCAAAGGTTTTAGACTAAGTTCATGATAATAAAGTTCTAATCAAATTATGAACTCCCACTTAGATTAGACATCCCTTTAGTCATCTAAGTGTTACATGATCCGAGTCGACTAGCCCATGTCCGATCATCACGTGAGACGGACTAGTCATCGTCGGTGAACATTTTCATGTTGATCGTATCTTCCATACGATTCGTGTTCGACCTTTCGGTCTCCGTGTTCCGAGGCCATGTCTGCACATGCTAGGCTCGTCAAGTTAACCCTAAGTGTTTTCGCTGTGTAAAACTGTCTTACACCCGTTGTATGTGAACGTAAGAATCCATCACACCCGATCATCACGTGGTGCTTAGAAACGACGAACTGTAGCAACGGTGCACAGTTAGGGGAGAACACTTCTTGAAATTTTATAAGGGATCATCTTATTTACTACCGTCGTCCTAAGTAAACAAGATGCATAATACATAATAAACATCACATGCAATTATATAGTTGTGACATGATATGGCCAATATCATATAGCTCCATTGATCTTCATCTTCGGGGCTCCATGATCATCTTGTCACCGGCTTGACACCATGATCTCCATCATCGTGTCTTCATG
>NW_021288053.1:0-1379 GCF_002162155.2 Triticum dicoccoides
GAGCCTTACGTTCCAACCCACAAACAATTCCCCTACATATAACTAAAGAATTTCTAGACTCAACATCGACCAGTTTGGCTTGGAGAACCTACAGGCAGTCCGGCTCTGATGCCAACGCTGTCAGGACCCCGACTCAATGTCACATCGATCTAGCCGGTAACACCTCATATCACTTTGCGGCCTCACGCACGGTATTCCCACGGGTGTCGCCTTACCTTTGCCCGGAACCGTTTGCGCCTTTTGGCTCACGTATATGATAGTGTCGCTAGCATCCATATGATAAGGAGCCCGGGCTGACATGACTAGTCGTAAACCCAAAGTGGCACAGACTTACAGGGACAGGCATCCATGACCCAGCTTCGAACGTGTCGGTCATCAGCAAGTGAGTCCGGGCTGTAGCACTGGGCTAGCAGGACTCCGGTAAACCGGGCTGTAGCGGGCTAACAGGACTCCGGTACCCAAAGCGTGACATTTCCCCGAAGGGACAGACACAGGAACGAAGAAGGACACATGCCGGCCAGCCTAAGTGTTCCAGAGCAGTAGCAAGCTACCATGGCTCAGCGGTGACACTAGGAGACATTTCCCGGTAAGAGAGGCTACTAAAGATAAACAACTAGATAGTCAGATCCCACACATACCAAGCATTTCAATCATACACACAATATGCTCGATATGTGCAAATACAACGAAGCATCACAACATGACTCTATGACACAAGTACTTTATTTAAGGCTCAGAGAGCCATACATGACATACACAAAGGTACGGGTCTCACGACCCAACATACAAGTCATACAGTCATACAAACCAGCAGTGGAAGTAACTTGTCTGAGTACAGACAACTAGTAAAATAAAAGAGGCTTGGGAAGCCTAGCTATACTACAAGGTCCTTCACAAGCTCAGGGTCACCACCTGGGTCTTTAGCCTACTCGTTGATGTCAACGTCTACATAGAACCCATCAGAAGGGGTTGCAGCGTCTTCTGTAAAAATGTAAATTATAGCAACATGAGTACAAAGGTACTCAGCAAGACTTACATCAGATCCTACATACATGCATATTATCAAGAAGGGTTGGTGGAGTTATTGCAGCAAGCCAGCTTTGACTCTTGGCTAGGCTATCCTACGATACTCCAACTTGAAATGGTTTTGCGCACACGAGTCCACTACTCACCAATTCAATACACTACCGAGGATTCGCCTCCGTCTTCCTACGGAAGAGCCATCCTCGGCACTCACGCTTATCTTGAGGCTTTTAACAGTTTCCATTTACATTGTCTATGAACTGTATAGGCAACCAAGTAGTCCTTTACCGCGGACGCGGCTATTCGAATAGATTATGATAACCCTGCAGGGGTGTACTTCTTCATACATGTTTCCA
>NW_021288054.1:0-1407 GCF_002162155.2 Triticum dicoccoides
ACACACACACACGCACAAAAGATATCCCTTAACATGAACTAAGTCAGAAAAGCTTTTATCTTCCAACTCTCCAAGTTGTTGTTTAGCTTAACCAACTAGCTCAGGGAATCCGACACAGATTCATGGAGAAAGGGTGGCTTACAAGAACCCCCTCCCTGTGGACCGCCTTTTCAGTTTAAAAAAATAAAAAAAATGATAAAAATGTCAAAAAAATAAAAGAAAATAAGTTTGCCATGTCATATGTGGTCTATTCGTTGGGAAAATTTACAAATATAAATTTCGACTTTATTTGCAAAATATCTCTGGAAATTTGTAAAATGGGCATAACTTTTGCATACGAACTCGGATTAAAAAGTTTTATATATGAAAAATCATCTACTCGAAAAGTTACATCCGAATTTAACTGGGGGAACCCCGTTAAACATTTTCAAAATCCCCAAAAACCTAACACAAAAAAAGTTACGGGGCTTTCAAGATCTAGATGCAAAAAAATTCAAAAAAAAAAAGGTTTGGGATACTTCATACGTATGCATGACCGATTTGGGATGATTCCAAGGGAAACAAAACAAACCTTTCTCAAATTCATGGCGGCAACTTACACCTAATGCACGTGAACTTGGAGAAAGTCACTTCTTTCATCCAAGCATAAGCTTCATGAACGGAACACGAAGGCATTGCTTACAAGTTTCTCAACACTAGGTTGATGTTCAACATGAATCATGGGGGAGACAAAAATGCTGCTGATGGGCTCAACAACAACTCATCAGAATTTTCCATATTACTGGACTTCCACCATCATGTGAACACGGTGATAGCAATGGTCAGACCAAAAGATGTAATGGTGTATGCTCGAGGGATCAACCATGAGTAAGACAACATTACGAAAATCGTTGGTTCTGATTTGACTTGACGATAGCCCATACTCAATTCAAAGTCTTGACAAGGCAATAGATCCAACAACTGATCACGAAGACCAGTCAATGGAGATATCATCTTTCTTCAACACACACACACGCACAAAAGATATCCCTTAACATGAACTAAGTCAGAAAAGCTTTTATCTTCCAACTCTCCAAGTTGTTGTTTAGCTTAACCAACTAGCTCAGGGAATCCGACACAGATTCATGGAGAAAGGGTGGCTTACAAGAACCCCCTCCCTGTGGACCGCCTTTTCAGTTTAAAAAAATAAAAAAAATGATAAAAATGTCAAAAAAATAAAAGAAAATAAGTTTGCCATGTCATATGTGGTCTATTCGTTGGGAAAATTTACAAATATAAATTTCGACTTTATTTGCAAAATATCTCTGGAAATTTGTAAAATGGGCATAACTTTTGCATACGAACTCGGATTAAAAAGTTTTATATATGAAAAATCATCTACTCGAAAAGTTACATCCGAATTTAACT
>NW_021288055.1:0-1336 GCF_002162155.2 Triticum dicoccoides
ACGAGCTCCACGTCGCGCCCCGACCCTCCTGGACACCTCCATTCGCCCCCAGTTCCTCTCCCTCGCGCTCCCACGCCATGGCCGACGCCACCGTCGCCGCACCTCCGCCGTAGCCGTGCTCCCCTTCGTCTCCACGCCGCGCCACCGTGTCCAGAAGCTCCGCCGTCCTCCACTTCTTCGAGCTAGTCGAGCCCCGAGCGCTCGCGTGCCCCGAAGCCGCCGCACCAACCTCGCCCGAACCGCCATCGCCGGAGATCCCCTTCGCCGTCGCCGCCGCAGCAGCTCGTCCCCGACCACGCCGTCCTCTCCATCAAGACCGCAGTGAGCTGGGCTAACTTCCCCTTCCTCTCTTTCTCTCTCTCGTGCACCACAGCGAGCACACCAAGCTCACCCGCACGCGCCGTCGCGGACCTCGTCGCCGACGTGCTTCCGGCCACACTCCTGCCACAAGATGGTGTCCATCTTACTCACCGAGTCCCACAACACCTAGCTAGCCACTCCACGAGCCTCACCGACCCCTCTAGCGCCAAGTTCATCTTCGACCGAACCCCGGTGGCCGCCAAAGTCGTCGCCGGCGCCAACTCCGGCCACCCCGACCCCAACGGACTCCGCCAAGAGCTGCGGTTTGTCCTCAGCTCCACTCCGGTGGTCTCCGCGGCCCATTTGGTGGCCGAAATGGCCAAAACCACTCCCGCCGCCGCGTCGGGCTCGCCGGCGGCTAAATGCCGGCGTCGCTGGCTTTGACTTTGACCACGGGTGGGCCCTGGTTGACTCCCTGAGTCAATGACAGGTGGGGCCCAGCCCTGTTAATTAAACAGGATTAGTTTTAATTAAATTTTAATTAAAATAACCACCCTGACATGCGGGACCCACTGTCAGGTTTGACCCAGACCTGTTCCGTTGACCTGCTAACGTCACACTGACGTCAGGCTGACGCAGTAATTGATTTTCTGGATTTAATTTAAATCAGGAAATTCCAGAATATTATTTAAACTTCAAAAATTCATAACTTTTATTCTGTAACTCCAAATTGGACAAATTATATATGAAAAATGATCAGAAAAATCCAATCTATCCATCTGTACTATTTTCATGCATGATCAAACAAGTTAAATTGATGTTTTAAGCAGAACAAGGAAAAGCACTTTAAAAGGCCATATTTGAATTTGAAATTTGAATCCTTGATTCAAATTTGTTCAAACCCTTCTGGTTTTAGTTGCATTAGCCCAACACACTCATATTGCCATGTTTCATGCATGCATCATATTGTTGCACATTGTTTGGTGATGGTTGTGTATCGGTGTCCTTGCGACAGGTTCTGCCTCCGAGGAGTACC
>NW_021288056.1:0-7453 GCF_002162155.2 Triticum dicoccoides
GTGGCCGCGCGAGCGCTGGTCGGCGGCGACGGGCTCCATTCGGGTGAGGAGAACAGAGGAGGGGGAGAGTGTTCCGGGGAGAGGATGAGGACGCGGGAGAGTGAGGGAGAAGTGAGAGGGGGTCGGGGGCTGCGTGGCATCGCGGGAGGGACCAGGGGAGGAGGAGGCAGCCAGGCAGGGAGGAGGTGGCCGGGGCGCGTGGCCGCGCGCGCCGGGCGCGTGCCCGTCCTCCTGGCAGAGGAGGAAGGCGACAGGGGGGTAGCGGTGGCGGGCTGGGCCGCTGGGGGAGCTGGGCCGGCTGGGCTGAACAGGTAAGCGCCAGGTAAGCTTTGCTCTTTTTATTTTTTTCTCTCTGTTTTGTTTTTCTTTTATTTAATTCTTTTGCCACTGTTTTGAATTAAAAATAATAATTCAAACAATGCCAAAGCTCCTCTGAATATTTTTATTTTGCTATATGGACTTTTCCAAAAGCTCATAAAATATTTCAGGGGTATTTGAAATTATATTCTAGTTATATGAATATAATTCAAATTCAAATAGCTAATGATTTAAATCCAAAGTCCCAAAAATAATTCCTTAAAAATGTTCAATATTTGGTTGGGACCAGAACCCTTACCAAAAATTATCAAACATTTAAGAAGAGCATTTTGGAGCAATGAATGAGATTTCTAGGGTTTTTGCCCCTCTTTTATTTAAGTTTTTGAGGCTTCCAAAATTCCCTCAGTTCAAATTTTCAGAATTTAAACATGATGCACACATGAGCTAGCCTAGAGCACTACCAGCAGCTAGGGATGTGACAACTCACCCCCAATAAACAAGAATCTCGTCTCGAGATTCAAGCGTAGGGTAGGATGAAGGGGAAACGTAAACTAGTACAATCTTCACGATCCAGGTTGCACTTCAAATGAACGTTGATTTGAACACCATCATCGTCTTGAAGTCTTGCTCTGAGAAATCCTGTCAACATGACATGGAGGGAAGAAGGAGACTCTAGAGGGGTCGATCTTCTCGAAGATCGAACAACTCACGGAATGAGACATAGGACCATCTCTCGGGTTGAGACACGAGATACACATCAAGAGGGGTGGAAAGAAACGGATGACGAAGGTTCACTAGGTGGACAATAATTCCACACTTAAGAAGGTGGTCAACGATTGTCAACGTAGCGAGGAGTTAAGTTGACATGACACCATAATGATGCACCTTAGGGAAGGTGACTCGAAAATATATCCCCTTAAGTGGCAAAAAGAATTACTTTTGATACCGAGATCATTGAAACTCTTTATACCAGCCTAAGGCAATTCTTGAGTGATCGTTTGGAGGGGTTCGGTAGAATGGCATACTCGGACTTGGATGATGTGGATTACCTTGTTGAAGACAACGTAATGGATGAATTTGCTTATCACCGGAAATGGAAGAGACCCATGGTAGAATGGCACATTGGCGGTGCAAGCTAGGAACAAAATGCAAATGCTGGGAATGATTCTGGTAACTGGGGAAGAACCCAACAACAGAGAGTGAATTCACTGTTTGAAAAGATCATAGCATTGCCGAGGAAACTGAGAGCAAACCGAGTTAGTGCCGATGATAACACCTAGCACTTGTGCGTGCTCTCAAGAACTTGAGCATTTCCATATTCATCAGGGTTTTACCAACATCCGTGTCAAGGGTCCTGGCAACACAACTTGCTACCATGATGAATGATGATGGATGATGCAGATGCAAAGGAAGATAACACCTTCTCAGATTACACCTTAGCGAAGCCAAGGAACAAAATCTGGATGATCGACCGAGAGACATTTAGCACTCCGCTTCTAATGTTCTCCTTGATGTGCTAGTGTAACCCATTCATAGATATGGTTTGATATCTAAAACATCAAGTAAAAGGTCGGACTTCGGGAACACAAAAATCCATAGGGGCAACTAGGGAGTAAACCCTACGAAATCCCTATGGGGAGGTGGCCAACTTCATCAATCAAGATATTATAATAACAGGTCTTCCGGCTGGGTGTGTTGGCCACGACATCCACTTTACCGGTTATCACGCGACCAATATTATAATTCTTGGGAAATGTTCCAACCATCATATCTGCCTGAGATTCAGATCTGGTTGGTGTCAGAATATTCCAGGCTCATCGAGTCTAGGAAGAAAAATGAAAGTTTGCAACACAAATCGACGAGATGACGTTGCGAGATTCTCGGGAAATGAACTACGATAGTAAGCTCCAAAACATGAGCTGGTTCTGCTACAAACATGTGAACACGTTGTCCCAGACAAGCATGACCACAAAGTAGTCTTATAATAAAACACTACCGAGTTCAGGAGGGGGAACCATCAGCGAGGATATCGAAGTTTTGTACAAATCCGTCTGGTACCTTCGGGACTAGCACTTAGAACTTATTAATCTTGAACAAATCAATCAGTGGCTTGGTGTGCTAGGGACCCATATAGAATGGAGGTTGCAAGTCTCCGAACCACAGAATACTTCGCACGTATGCATGACTGATTTGGGATGATTCCAAAAGAAGCAACATTGACTTTCTCGAATCCACGGCGGCAACTTGCACCAAATGCACGTGAATCAAAGGAAGTCACTCCTTTCATCAACAAGTACTTCATGAGCTAGCATGAAGAAAATGCTTTCAAAAGTTTCCAACACTAGCTTAATGTTCAACAACATCATGGAGGAGATAAGAATGTTGTCAATGGGCTCAACAACAACTCATCGGAATTTCCATATCACTGGACTTCCACCATCGTGTGAACACGGTGATAGCATTGGTCAGAACCAAAAGATATAATGGTGTATGCTCGAGGGATCAACCACGAGTAAGACAACATTACGAACATCATTGGATCTGACTTGATTTGACGATAGCCCACACTCAAATCAAAGGATTGATAAGACAGTAGGTGCAGCAACTGATCATAGGGACCAATCGATGAAGATATCATCTTTCTTCAACACACACACACACAAGAATATCCCTTTGGAACGAACTAAGTTAGGCAAGCTTTTATCTTCCAATTCTCCAAGTTGTTGTCTAGCTTAACCAACTAGCTCAGGGATATCCAACACAGATTCTTGGAGAAAGGGTGGTTTATAAGAAAACCAACTTGATCACGAACTCGACATAGCGGTCAGGTGACAACCTGGTAATACTTCCGAGAAGATATTCAGAAAATCACGAACCACCGATATGTTACTAAGCTTGAGAACAATCTTGATTTTCAGGGCAAGACGATATGATCAATAGAGCAAGGATTTGAAATAATCCTAACTCATCGATCGAGGAGTGAACCAGGAGAATGGACTAGGTAGCACGATCAATCTTAGAATGATGATTCAATAGCCAACACACTAAGAATGAAATTATTGTCCTTTAACTACCCAACAACGAGGTTGCTAGGCGTATTGATTTCACACATCACAATTCATTTGTCGGTATTCCGGTTGCATCAACACGAAGACCGAGGAATGACTAATGATGGCAAGAAGTATCACTGTACCAAGAGTTCATAGGATGGTGTGCAATTCCTATAACAATCCCGATATAAAGATGGTAATACTCCAAGGTAGAACAGAACAAAAGCTGGATTAGCAACTTGATCTGCGGAGTACAACTACTTTGACCCAATCCTAGATATGGATGAGGTACTGGAGTTTGTTTCTCCTAGCCACTCTCTGGAATAGAATGGCTTGACGGACCACAAGAGTAATAAGCATTGACAACACGAATGCACAATTACTTCTGACTATCAATTGATAGACGAGGGCCAGAAAACAACTAAAGAGGGACAACTCAAAGGAACATATGATTTTCTGAGTTGTGAATGCATAGATTAGCATGTCGAACGAGTTCGACATATTTCTTCTGGACAATCCATGCAGAAAAATAGAACTGGCAGGGTCACAATATATAATGGAGAACTCATCGAGAGCACTCCTGTTGTGATCTTTTGATCCAACAAACTTTTGCCGTAAGTGGTTCATGGTATTTGGAAGAAGGATATACCACGGACCTCGAGAACTACTGCAAAGGTTACTAATAACCTAAGGGAGCTAGCAATTACTATCAACATGAAGTAAGTAGGGTGAATCTCGGGTTCAAAACCCAGGAATAGAATACCTACTCCTAAGTAGCATCACGGAATGCTTTCGAGAATAAAGGCCAGAATCATCACACTAGGACACAAATCATGGCTAGGCCACTAGATGATCCCCTGAGACACCTAGGGTCATAATAATTATTCCAACATAAAGGTCGAGGCAGTAGAATACCTCAACTCAACAATTAGTGTGATTGAGCTGGCATAAAGGAGCATCGAAACCAGAGGGAAAGGATTTTGCAAATGCATCAGACTATTTAGAAACCTGGAATGACTCGGACAGCATAACGGCTGTAAATGCTCAGAAAAGATTTGAGACATTCACAAAAATGGTGGCATAACCACTCAGAAGCACAATATCAAGGTTTGGAGATCAACAATTAACATACAGAAGATAGTAGGAGCTGAACTGAGGCTTGAATCAACAATCTTATAAGTCTACGGATTAGTAACGCGTGATCCTGATAGAAAGAAGAGATAGCCTAGCTCTTAATCCCCGTAGGAAAGATAAGATGACTCAGATCAGAAGGCATGAGATATAAGGAGTAAAAAGAGTCTTACGTTCCATCCCACAATCAATTCCCTTATATAACTAAAGAATTTCTAGACTCAACTTCGACCAGTTTGGCTTGGTAATCCTACAGGCAGTCAAGCTCTGATACCAACGCTGTCAGGACCCCGACTCAATGCCACATCGATCTAGCATGTAACACCCCATATCACTTTGCGGCCTCACGCACGGTATTCCCACGGGTGTCGCCTTACCTTTGCCCGGGACCGTTTGCGTCTTTTGGCACACGTATATGATAGTGTCGCTAGCATCCATATGGTAAGGAGCCCGGGCTGACATGGCTAGTCGTAAACCCAAAGTGGCACTAACTTACAGGGACAGGCATCCGTGACCCAGCATCGAACGTGTCGGTCATCAACGAGTGAATCCAGGCTGTAGCACTGGCTAGCAGGACTCCGGAGAACCGGGCTGTAGCGGGCTAACAGGACTCCGGTATTCATCGCGTGACATTTCCCCGAAGGGACAGACACAGGAACGAGGAAGGACACATGTCGGCCAGCCTAAGTGTTCCGGAGCAGTAGCAAGCTACCATGGCTCGGTGGAAACACTAGGAGACATTTCCCGGTAAGAGAGGCTACTAAAGATAAACAACTAGATAGTCAGATCCCACACATACCAAGCATTTCAATAACATACACACAATATGCTCGATATGTGCAAATACAACATGGCATCACAACATGACTCTACGACTCAAGTATTTAATCAATAGGCTCCGAGGAGCGAGACATTACAAACATGGGTCTCATGACCCAACAATCAGAGCATACAAGTCAAAGCACAAGCGGAAGCTATCATGTCTGAGTACAGACATCTATAAATGAAAAAGGCTGAGAAGCCTGACTATCTATCAGATCCTGCCGATGGCACAAGATCGTAGCTGAGGTATCAAGCTAAACGTCGAAGTCCACGCGGAACTACTAGTGAGACTGAAGTCTCTCTACAAAAACATAAAATAGGAAAACGTGAGTACAAATGTACCCAGCAAGACTTACATCAGATCTATCTACATATGCATCATTATCAACAAGGGGGTGGAGGGGTTTGACTGCAGCAAGCCAGCTTTGACTCGGTGGCTAACCTAAACTACGACTGCAAGTAACTCTTTTGAGGTGGCGCACACGAGTCCACATATTCACCATATCAATACACCACTATGGATCCGCTCCCGTCTCCCTACGAGAACGCCATCCATAGCACTCACGCTTATCTTGCATATTTTAGAGTATCCACTTTCACTTGTCTATGAACTATGCAAGGGGTCCAAGTTTCCATATCCGAGGAATCCGGCTATTCGAATAGATGATGTTAACCCTGCAGGGGTGTACTTCTTCACACACGCTCCCGCCACTTACCGCCCTGTACACGTCATGTACCTCGGCAACCTTCAAGCGGAAGCCGGGCGAGGGAGTCGGCCACGACCTGACTAACCGAACAAGTCTCTAGTCCAGGTTTATCGCCTATTCAGGTTCCATCCGCAAGGAGATCCGGCCGGGGTGTCGCTTACGGCCCCAAACGATGTGTGCAGGGTTCCCAAGCCCACCAACCGGGTGCCACTTGGTACACCGGGCCACTGTGCCTAGTCTGTCCCAAGCCCACCTGTACCGGGTGCCACTTGGTAGACTACTAACACTACCTACAAACACCAGAAACTAGTTGCAACTCCTTGACAGAGATCATGGTTATTAATAAGTCGAGAGGGGCACTTAAGCATTCCAATGTGTGGTAGTAGCTGGTCATGGATCACAAACACAGAACTCAGTTCCTGAGGACGGCTGCAATGAGACAACCCACCATGTACTCCTACATGGCCTCTCACCGCTACCTTTACCAAATCGTGTTCACACACTTAGCTCACACACAGTAGGACATGTTCACACGCCTCTGATTCATCCCCGATGAATCAGACCTGACTCAACTCTAAGCAGTAGCAGGCATGACAAACAAGCATGAATGAGTAGGCACATCAGGGCTCAAACAACTCCTACTCATGCTAGTGAGTTTCATCTATTTACTGTGCCAATGACAGGTCATGCAAAGGATAAAGGGGTTCAGCTACCGCAGCAAGTAACAAATATGTCGTTGTTGTCCTAATGCAGTAAAAGAGAGCAGGAGCGAGAGAGTGGGATTTTATCGGAATGAACAAGGGGGTTTTGCTTGCCTGGCATTTCTGAAGATAATATAGCTCTTCATCGGTGTCATCGATCACATCGTTGGTACACGTCTATCGAGAGGGGACAATTACCAGCAACACAGAAGAAACACAATCAATGCAATGCACAATATGATGCATGCTATGACATGGCAATATGAATGTGTTTTGGGCTAATGCACCTAAAACCAGATTAAATGAAGTTAGTTTGAATCCAAGATTCAAATTCAAACTCCATATGTGGTTATTTAAATGTCATTCACTTCATTTGCCCTAAACAGTAGTGATAAGTTGTTCTAACATGCATGAAAATGGTATAGATGGATTACTTGAATTTTTCTGATAATTTTTCATATATAAATTATTTAATTTGGAGTTACGGTTAATTTTCTATGATTTATTGAAGTTTAGAATATATTCTGGAATTATTAAATCATTTAAGATTTTTCTTAAATTCCAGAAAGGAATTATTGCGTCAGCATGACGTTGGCATGACGTCACAGGTCAACAGGGGCTGGTCCGGTCAAACCTGACGTGTGGGGACCACACGTCAGTGACACAGTTAACTAACCTAAGTTTAATTAGAGCCTGGGCCCACATGTCAGTGTCAGCAGGGGGG
>NW_021288057.1:0-610 GCF_002162155.2 Triticum dicoccoides
TGTTTGATGATATTATTTAAAAAATTATTACTGTCTTATAAAAAAAGTATTACTGTTATGATTTAAACAAGTTTGAACATATTTAAACACAAATAAGTATCAAACAGCATTTTAAATGCATAAAAAAATTGTGGAGCCTGGGAATCGAACCCAGGACCTCCTGGTGTGAGAACTGGCTGCTGACCAGTCGAGCTAGTAGAGGGAACTTGGTGTGGATCAGGTCAGGTGGAAGATAACCTGTTGGCTCGAGCAGAAATCAAAAAAGAATACTAATGGCGCACCACGGTGAGGTGCGCCATTAGTATGGATGTACTTATGGCGCACCGAGGGGTGGTGCGCCATTAGTATTGTGCCATTGCTATACTGTTATGGTCCCCCCTTCCCTCTCCCCCCTCGCCAGTTCCCTCTCCCTCGATCCACCGCGCCGCTCCTTCCCTCGTCCCTCCCTCCACCACGCCGCCGCCGCCGCTGCCCCGACCCACTGCGCCGCAGCCGCCCACGCGCCCCCGCCGCCTCCCTCTCCCCTTCCTCCCCCTCGAGCCCGCGACCTCCTCGGACGGACGGCGGCGCGAGCCTCCCCGCGCTCCTCGACGGACGGACGGACGGCGGC
>NW_021288058.1:0-1267 GCF_002162155.2 Triticum dicoccoides
AGTACGGAGCCACCAAGCTGGAATTGGTCAGTACAGTGTGGTGTGCTTCAGTCAGAGAATGGCCGTCCATACATGTCGTTGATTTCCTTCTGATCGTGCCTTTTCCACTTAGTCTCCCCTCGTGCCGCGATCGAGGAAGACCAATCGGCTTAAGGTCAGGAACAAAGTCAACACAAAACTCAATTACCTCCTCATTTCCATAGCCCTTGGCGATGCTTCCTTCTGGCCTAGCACGGTTACGAACATATTTCTTTAATACTCCCATGAACCTCTCGAAGGGGAACATATTGTGTAGAAATACAGGACCGAGAATGAAAATCTCTTCGACTAGGTGAACCAAGAGGTGCATCATAATATTGAAGAAGGATGGCGGGAACACCAACTCGAAACTGACAAGACATTGGATCACATCGTTCTGTAACCGTGGTAGATCTTCTGGATTGATTACCTTCTGAGAGATTGCATTGAGGAATGCACATAGCTTCACAATGGCTACTCGAACATTTTCCGGCAGGAGCCCCCTCAAAGCAATCGGAAGAAATTGCGTCATAATCACGTGGCAGTCGTGAGACTTCAGGTTTTGGAACTTTTTCTCCGCCATGTTTATTATTCCCTTTATATTGGACGAGAATCCAGACGGGACCTTCATACTGCTCAGGCATTCAAAAAAGATGACCTTCTCTTCTTTGGTCAGAGCGTAGCTGGCACGACCTTGAAACCATTCCGGATGCCGGTCATCAGGGTCTTTCAAACGTTGCTGGTCCTGCCGCGCTTCCTTTGTATCATTTGTCTTCCCATACACGCCCAAGAAGCTTAGGAGGTTCACGCAATTATTCTTCGTAACGTGCATCACGTCGATTGCAGAGCGGACTTCTAGGACTTTCCAATATTCTAGCTCCCAGAATATAGATTTCTTCTTCCACATGGCTGCGTGCCCGTCAGCTCCCTTCGGAACTGATTGTCCGCCAGGACCCTTTCCAAAGATGACTTTCAAATCCTTGACCATATCAAATACCTCAGCACCAGTGCGTTCCGCAGGCTTCGGCCGGTGATCTGCCTTGCCGTTGTAATGCTTGCCTTTCTTTCTTACTGGATGAATTTTCGGAAGAAATCGACGATGCCCAAGGTACACGTTCTTCTTACAATTTGGCAAATGTACACTTTCAGTCTCATGTAAGCAGTGCGTGCATGCATTGTATCCCTTATTTGACAGTCCCGAAAGGTTACTAAGAGCAGGCCAATCGTTGATGGTTACGAAAAGCAACGC
>NW_021288059.1:0-1031 GCF_002162155.2 Triticum dicoccoides
CACACCATCAGAGGACTAACGTGGTGTCACTCAGTGATTTCATCAAATTGCATCCACCCACGTTCCACCACTCCGTCGAGCCTCTCGACGCTGATGACTGGCTTCGCAGTATCTCTCACAAACTGCGTTCCGCGCTGGTAGCGGAGGCTGACAAGGTCACCTTTGCTGCATATCATCTTGAAGGCCCTGCCAGTCTGTGGTGGGAGAATTATGGAGCTATGCGCCCAGCGGGCCATGTCACTACTTGGGCTGAGTTCAGTGAGGCTTTCCGTGAACATCACATTCCGGAGGGTCTCATGGACCGTAAACGTGAAGAATTTTGCAGTTTCACCCAAGGCCGACTTTCTGTGGATGCTTACAGCAGGGAGTTTGGTAATCTCGCACGATATGCAACTGAGGAAGTGTCTACTGATGCCAAGAAGCAAGCAAGGTTCCATAAGGGCCTTAGTCCTGAGCTTCGCCGCGACCTCCGTCTGCATGAGTGCACATCTTTTCAGAAACTTGTCAACAAAGCCATCAGTGCTGAAACTGGTCAGACTGACTATGACGCAACACGCAAGCATGGCCGTGACATGGGTTCCTCATCCGGTACTGGTCCTCAGAAGCGCCGCGTGTGGGTACCCAACACCGCCCTGCCACCCAGGTTCACACCGAGGCCATCCTTCCAGGCGCCTCGCCCCGTTCAACAGTCTGCTCCAGCCAAGCCCTATGGGGGTCCAACTAACAATGCTCCTCCACGTACCAGTTCCGTGACTTGTTTCAAGTGTGGGGAATCTGGTCACTATATGCGTGAGTGCCCCCAGACCAACCCCAACCAGTCTGCTAAAGCTGTTGGCCGTGGCAAGCCGACAGGAAAAATATTCCACGCCAAGCCGGTCACCGCTTCACGTGGCCATGTCAACTGTATCTCTGCCGAAGAAGCTCAAGAGGATCCCAACGTCGTTCTCGGTACGCTTCTTGTTAATTGCCACCCGGCATCTGTTCTTTTCGATACAGGAGCCTCTCATTCTTTTATATCTGAAAACTATGCT
>NW_021288060.1:0-1270 GCF_002162155.2 Triticum dicoccoides
TCTCTCATAGGGCGACGAGGGGAGGATCATCGGTTAGGATATTTCTATGCGATGTTACTTGGTGAACTTACCATCTACTCTCTCCCACGTGCTGCAAGATGGAGGTGTCCAGAAGCGTAGTCTTCGATAGGACTAGCTATCCCCCTCTTATTCCGGCATTCTGCAGTTCAGTCCACCTATACTACCCTTATTCCATTTGATACCAATGCATAAATATGTAGTGTAGCTCCTTGTTTGCGAGTACTTTGGATGAGTACTCACGGTTGCTTTGCTCCCCCCTTTTCCCCTTTCTATACCCGATTGCTGCGACCAGACGATGGAGCCCAGGAGCCAGACGCCACTGTCGATGATGACTACTACTACGCTGGAGGTGCCTACTACTACGTGCAGGCCACTGACGACGACCAGGAGTAGTTTAGGAGGATCCCAGGCAGGAGGCATGCGCCTCTTTCGATCTGTATCCCCGTTTGTGCTAGTCTTCTTAAGGCAAACTTGTTTAACTTATGTCTATACTCAGATATTGTTGCTTTCGCTGACTCGTCTATGATCGGGCTCTTGTATTCGAGCCGTCGAGGCCCCTGGCTTGTAATATGATGCTTGTATGACTTATTTTATTTGTAGAGTGGTGTTGTGATATCTTCCCGTGAGTCCCTAATCTTTATTGTACACGTTTGCGTGTATGATTAGTGTACGGTCAAATCAGGGGCATCACAATGATAATGCGAAATGGCTGGCTCTCAGTAACAAGATAACTGAATCGAATTGTGATATTATATGCCTGCAAGAAACTCAAGGAGACTCTTTCGACTCAAGATTTATTAGAAACTTTTGCCCAAGAAAGATCAACAAATTTGATTATCTCCCCTCAGTTGGGGCATCTGGTGGACTGCTCATTGCCTGGAATGATTCAGTGTTTCAAGGAGAAACTCTATTCCAAAATGATTTCTCTATATCAGTCAGATTTACATCCACCATCTCTGGAGATTCTTGGACTCTTACAAATATTTATGGCCCTTGCTAGGGTGCTGCAAGGGTTGCTTTTCTTGAATGGTTCCAAGATATTCAAATGCATGATAACACGAAGTGGCTCGTTTTGGGGGATTTCGATTATATTAGATATCCTCACAACAGGAACAGAGGAGGAGGAAACTTTTCAGACATGATGAAGTTCAATGCTGCCATTGACTCACTTGCTTTGGTTGAGATCCCTCTCAAAGGTAGAAACTACACTTGGAGTAATATGCAGGATGCACCTTTACTAGAAAAACTA
>NW_021288061.1:0-1600 GCF_002162155.2 Triticum dicoccoides
GCGAGGGGGCGGAGCTCCTGCGCGTGTCGGGGAGGCGAGGGGAGGCCGGTGGCGGCGGCTATGGCGAACGGCGGCGACCGACGCGTTCGGACACGGGAGAGAGAGAGCGAGGGAGAGGAGAGGAAGAATCGGGGGAAGAGTGAGAGGGTACGGGGGGGGTGTGGCGACGCGCGGGATCGTCCAGAGCGATGAGGGGGGCGCCAGGCAAGCAGGGAGGCTGGTGGCGTGGCGCGGTGGCGCGCGCGTGCCGGGCACGCTCCCCTCCCTCTGTCGAGGACGAAGACGACAGAGGAGGAGGCGGGCTGGGCCGCCTGCTGGCTGGGCCGGCCTGCTGCTGCTGGGCCAGAGGCGCCAGGCAGAAGCCCAGGTAAGGTTTTTCCTGTTTTATTTCTTTTTCTAAATTTTCTGACATTTGTTTTGATTTAATTAAAATATTAAATCATTTAATTACCTTATGCCAATTTTTGCAGGAGCTAACTATATTATTCCAGAGCTCCTTTATAAATGGCATAATTTTTGGACATATATTAATATATATAACTAATATATTTCCAATGCAAATATTTATCGGATTAATCCAAATGGCCAAAATAAATATCCATGAGCTCTTAAAAATATTGGTTTGATTTTTATCTCTGTCCAATATTATCATAGAGCAACATGAGCATTTTCTTGGACCCTTTTGGAGAAATTTTTATTTGGGTCATTTTCAAAAATGATTCTGAGGGTTCCACCAATCCTCATTTCAAATTTAAATGGAATATAAACATGATGCACAAATGACTAGCTAGCCTAGGTCATACCAGACTAGGGATGTGACAATAATGTAGTTCACATCGCCATGTGATTTAACACGAATATTCATATCTGTATATGATTAACACCCATAGTTCACGTTGTCATGTGACAAACACCCAAAGGGTTTACTAGAGTCAATAATCTAGTTCACATCGCTATGTGATTAACACCCAAAGAGTACTAAGGTGTGATCATGTTTTGCTCGTGAGAGAAGCTTAGTCAACGGGTCTGTCACATTCAGAGCCGTATGTATTTTGCAAATATTCTATGTCTACAATGCTTTGCACGAAGCTACTCTAGCTAATTGCTCCCACTTCAATATGTATCCAGATTGAGACTTAGAGTCATCTCGATCGGTGTAAAAGCTTGTATCGTTGTAACTTTTACGACGAGCTCTTTTATCACTTCCATTATCGAGAAATATCTCCTTAGTTCTCACTAAGGATATTCTTGACCGCTGTCCAGTGATCTACTCTTAGATCAAAATTGTATTCCTTTGTCAAACTTAGAGCAAGGTATACAATAGGTCTGGTTTACAGCATAGCATACTTTATAGAACCTATGACTGAGGCATAGGGAATGACTTTTCATTCTCTTTCTATTTTCTGCCATCGTCGGGTCTTGAGTCTTACTCAACTTCACACCTTTGCATCACAGGCAAGAACTCCTTCTTTGACTGTTCCATTTTGAACTATTCAAAAATTTATCAAGGTATGTACTCATTGAAAAATCTTATCAAGCGTCTTTATCTATCTATATAGATCTTGATGCTCAATGTGTAAGCAGCTTCACCGAGGTCTTG
>NW_021288063.1:0-1146 GCF_002162155.2 Triticum dicoccoides
AACGGGTGTAAGACAGTTTTACACAGCGAAAACACTTAGGGTTAACTTGACGAGCCTAGCATGTACAGACATGGCCTCGGAACACGGAGACCGAAAGGTCGAGCATGAGTCGTATAGTAGATACGATCAACATGAAGATGTTCACCGATGATGACTAGTCCGTCTCACGTGATGATCGGACACGGCCTAGTTGACTCGGATCATGTAATCACTTAGATGACCAGAGGGATGTCTATCTGAGTGGGAGTTCATAAGATGAACTTAATTATCCTGAACATAGTCAAAAGACCTTTTGCAAATTATGTCGTAGCTCGCGCTTTAGTTCTACTGTTTTAGATATGTTCCTAGAGAAAATATAGTTGAAAGTTGATAGTAGCGATTATGCGAACAGTAGAAAGCTTATGTCCTTAATACACTGCTCAGTGTGCTGAACCCCAAACGTCGTTTGTGGATGTTTCGAACATCGAACATACACGTTTTGATAACTACGTGATAGTTCAGTTAAATGGTTTAAGTAGAGGCACCAAAGACGTTTTCGAAACATCGCGGAACATATGAGATGTTTCGAGGGCTGAAATTGGGATTTCAGGCTCGTGCTCATGTCAAGAGGTATAAGACCTCCGACGATTCTCTTAGCCTGCAAACTAAGGGAGAAAATCTCAATCGTTGAGCTTGTGCTCAGATTGTCTGAGTGCAACAATCACTTGAATCGAGTGGGAGTTGATCTTCCAAATGAGATAGTGATGTTTCTCCAAAGTCATTGCCACCAAGCTGCTAGAGCTTCGTGATGAACTATAACATATCAGGGATAGATATGATGATCCTTGAAATATTCATGATGTTTGACACCGCGAAAGTAGAAATCAAGAAGGAGCATCAATTGTTGATGGTTGGTGAAACCACTAGTTTCAAGAAGGGCAAGGGAACAAAGGGATACTTCATGAAACGGCAATTCAGCTGCTGCTCAAGTGAAGAAACCCAAGGTTGAACCCAAACCCGAGACTAAGTGCTTCTGTAATAAGGGGAACAACCACTGGAGCAACATTACCCTAGATACTTGGTAGATGAGAAGGCTGGCAAGGTCGATAGAAGTATATTGGATATACATTATGTTAATGTGTACTTTACTAGTACTCCTAGTAGCAC
>NW_021288064.1:0-2338 GCF_002162155.2 Triticum dicoccoides
CCTCCAAACAAGCCAGAGCACATAGCAGCCAGACGATGCATTCTGAAGAGCATGTACCCGTGAAAGGTGCGGTCATGTTCCATCTCACGGGCGAGCCGATGCTACCGCCAAAACCGCTGGAGGCACTATCAGGGGATCTCAGGAGACTGCACGACCATGTGTTGTCGACTGAGAAAAGCCTACTAGCCTCAAAGGATCCAGGATATCCGACATACGCGGGTCGTGTGCCTGAGGGAAAGTGCTACGTCGACACACGGCCCGCGGAGGTGTTCTTCCTGCGGTTTGACCATATCTTTGAGATGTTTCTAACAAGGCGGCTTGATTTTACTATCGTCCGCCTTTTTGCGCTACATATGAGCTCCGTCATGAAGAGTGAAGAAGTCTCGCAAATCTGTGTGGCGGATCCGTACTACATGTAGGAGTCTTTCTTGAGTCTCAGCTACTTTGAGCGTGAAACTGCTAGGGAGTACCTCCAAAACTTCATGGTACAGAATAAGGATCGGGAAATTGTCCTCGTGCCTTATCATCCAAAGTAAGTCAGTTCCGAACAACCCTTTCGTACATTTCAATCATTCCTTCTCTCTCATATGGGGAATAATTTGAGGTGTCTTTTCCCCGCAGCAACGGGCGCGCCGTCCTTATCGTTCTTTACCCGCAAGTCTCCCACGCCGTGTATTTTGACCCTTCCAGAGACTAGGAGAAAAAAGACTACACCCACATAATGAATATTCTAGATGATGCTCTCCAAGGCTTCAGCTTTAGAGGTGGCCACGTGCAGATCAAGAAACAAAGGAACAAGAAGATGGATTTCGCGCATAAAACTAACTTCTCCTGCATCCATGTCCCAAAACCAAGCAAGAAGGATGGATTCTACATCGTCCATCTCATGATTCAGTTCAACACGGATCACCAAAAGCTTCGCATTAACAACAGAAATGATGATCATATCCACAAGTGGCTAGAATCTCATGGAGAAGCGGATTATATGAAGGAAATATGCCCTAGAGGCAATAATAAAGTTATTATTTATTTCCTCATGTCATGATAAATGTTTATTATTCATGCTAGAATTTTATTAACCGGAAACATGATACATGTGTGAATACATAGACAAACATATAGTCATTAGTATGCCTCTACTTGAGTAGCTCATTAATCAAAGATGGTTATGTTTCCTAACCATAGACATGTGTTGTCATTTGATTAATGGGATCACATCATTAGGAGAATGATTTGATTGACATGACCCATTCCGTTAGCCTAGCACTTGATCGTTTAGTATATTGCTATTGCTTTCTTCATGACTTATACATGTTCCTGTAACTATGAGAATTATGCAACTCCCGTTTACCGGAGGAACACTTTGGGTACTACCAAACGTCACAACGTAACTGGGTGATTATAAAGGAGTACTACAGGTGTCTCCGAAGGTACATGTTGAGTTGGCGTATTTCGAGATTAGGTTTTGTCACTCCGATTGTCGGAGAGGTATCTCTGGGCCCTCTCGGTAATGCACATCATTATAAGCCTTGCAAGCAATGTGACCAAATGAGTTGGTTACGGGATGATGCATTACGTAATGAGTAAAGAGACTTGCCGGTAACGAGATTGAACTAGGTATTGGATACCGACGATCAAATCTCGGGCAAGTAGCATACCGATGACAAAAGGAACAATGTATGTTGTTATGCGGTTTGACCAATAAAGATCTTCGTAGAATATGTAGGAACCAATATGGGCATCCAGGTTCCGCTATTGGTTATCGACCGAGAATAGTTCTAAGTCATGTCTACATAGTTCTCGAACCCGTAGGGTCTGCACGCTTAACGTTACGATGACAGTTTTATTATGAGTTTATAAGTTTTGATGTACTGAAGTTTGTTCGGAGTCCCGGATGTGATCACAGACATGACGAGGAGTCTCGAAATGGTCGAGACATAACGATTGATATATTGGAAGCCTATGTTTGGACATCGGAAAGGTTCCGGGTGAAATCGGGATTTTACCGGAACACCGGGGGGTTACCGGAACCCCCCTGGGGGTTAATGGGCCTTAGTGGGCCATGAGGGAGAAGAGGAGGGCCAGCCAGGGTAGGCCGCGCGCCCCCTCCCCCACTAGTCCGAATAGGACAAGGAAGGGGGGGGGCGGCGAACCCCTTTCCTCTTTCCCCTCCCCCCTTTCCTTGTCCACCAAGGAAAGAGGGGGGAGTCCTACTCCCGGTGGGAGTAGGACTCCTCCAGGCGCACCCCAAGGGGGCCGGCCGCACCTCCCCCTCCCTCCTTTATATACGGGGGCAGGGGGCACCCCATAACACACAAGTTGATCTATGGATCGTTCC
>NW_021288065.1:0-1278 GCF_002162155.2 Triticum dicoccoides
CGAAACAATTCCACAATGTCTTAAGTGATTGCCAAACTCATAACTCAGAAAATCCCCTTTTGATCAGATCATAGGAACATGATCTTCTTTGTTATGATGATTCTTAACTTCACTCTGAAATCGCTTGAACTCTTCAAACGTTTCAGACTTGTGCTTCATTAGGTAGATATACCTATATCTACCCAAATCGTCAGTGAAGATGAGAAAATAGCGATACCCACCGCATGCTTCAATTCTCATTGGATCACACGCATCAGCATGCATGATTTCCAACGAGTCACTTGCCCGTTTCATATCAAGTAGCCATCAGGATGTGTCTGTCAGGTGTTCACAACATCCACACACGACGTTGTAGGGGTTTGCACATCGAGCGGTGTATCAAAGACGTAAGCCTTCTGTGTAGCAGTGAGGACACTCCTCGGACTACGGACCTAGTACGCATCATTGCTTACAATATCTTTCAACTTAATCTTTCTCTAGGAACGTATTGAAACAGGGAGCTACAACGTGAGCTATTTATCTACAATATATTTGCAAAGACAATTTAGACTATGTTCATGATAATTGAGTTCATCTAATCAAATTATTTAATGAACTCCCACTCAGATAGACATCCCTCTAGTCATCTAAGTGAAACATGATCTGAATCAACTAGGCCGTGTCCGATCATCACGTGAGACGGACTAGTCATCAACGGTGAACATCTCATGTTGATCGTATCTTCTATGCGACTCATGTTTGACCTTTCGGTCTTCCGTGTTCCGAGGCCATGTCTGTACATGCTAGGCTCGTCAAGTCAACCTAAGTGTATTGCGTGTGTAAATCTGGCTTACACTCATTGTATTCGAATGTTAGAATCTATCACACCCGATCATCACGTGGTGCTTCGAAACGACGAACCTTCGCAACGGTGCACAGTTAGGGGGAACACTTTCTTGAAATTATTGCGAGGGATCATCTTATTTAAGCTACCGTCATTCTAAGCAAATAAGATGTAAAACATGATAAACATCACATGCAATCAAATAGTGACATGATATGGCCAATATCATTTTGCTCCTTTTGATCTCCATCTTCGGGGCTCCATGATCATCGTTGTCACCGGCATGACACCATGATCTCCATCATCATGATCTCCATCATCGTGTCTTCTTAAAGTTGTCTCCTCATCTATTACTTCTACTACTATGGCTAACACTTTAGCAATAAAGTAAGTAATTACATGACGTTTATGTTGACACGCAGGTCATAAATAAATTAAGACAACTCCTATGGCTC
>NW_021288066.1:0-1031 GCF_002162155.2 Triticum dicoccoides
AAAACTTCCTATAATGGCACCTGTCTCAAAACACTCAGAAACACCTAAAAATAGGATAGCCAGAAAATTTTTCGAAAAATGCGTTTTCGAAAAATTTTGGGCCTAAACGGAGCGTGGCTACCCGACTCTTTTTTTTTTCCGAAACCTACTCCGGCAAGGAAACACGAATCGGAATCTAGATGGATCTCGAAAACAACCCTAATAAGCAAGGAACTCGGATTGGTGGTGGATATATGGTGGTGGTATATGGCAGCGGTGGTGGTAGCGGTGGTAGTATATGGATATGGATCGGTGGTGGTATATGGACACGGATTGGTGGTGGTATATGGATACGGATTCGGAGCGGTGGCGGATAAGCGGTGGTGGTAGATGGCAGGGGCGATGATGATGGTGCGGTGGCGGCGTGACAACTTATGACCAGAACTCGAAACTCTAAAAGACTAGACTCTAAGACCAGCAACTAGACACGACGATGCAACCGCAAATTCAACAAAGCAAAACCCTAAAAAGATTATGCAAAGGCTCAGATTGGTTCGGATATGATGAACTAACCCTAATTTGTTTTGTGGCTTTTTCGTGGACTATAGGTATGAAGAACAGACTCGATCTAAACTACGAAAAACTGTAAAATCTCACCGAGCAACCTGGAAATCTGATACCACTTGATAGAGGCAAAGGTGTCCCGTCTTTCGATGAGATGGTGGATTTCGCTTTGGTGGAAGTCGACTTTGACGATCCGACTACGAACGTGCGAGGACGTCACGCCTTAGCAATCGCTAAACCAACTCCGAGAGGTTATTGACCACGCCGGAGCACGATCAACCTGACCACGAGGGTCTGTTTCCTGCGAGCAAACGAAGAACAAGCAAGAAACTAAGATTGCAATCTGGATATTGCGAATATAAGATGAAAGCTTTATTGATCAAGGTGGGGTTCTGTGACGCCTTTGTCTGGTCGTTGAACACAAACGAAGTACGCGAAGTTGCAGCTATGGCGAACTTTTAATCTAAACAAAACCCAAAGTCTAAACG
>NW_021288067.1:0-675 GCF_002162155.2 Triticum dicoccoides
TGACCTAAAAGCAAAAAGAATTAAAAAATAAAGCAAAAAACAAAAGAAAATAAATAATACAACAAACAAAACAAAAAAACTGGAAAAAAATAAAAATATCTACAGTAAGTATTTTGTTGTAAGTAGAAACAAAATAAAATAAATAAAGCAACAAAGAAAACAAAAAAAAAGTGTTTTCAAATTTGAAAACTAATGGCACTAACAGAAAGTTTATAATTTTTCTAAAACTAAAAGCAAAAAGAATTAAAAAATAAAGCAAAAAACAAAAGAAAATAAATAATGCAGAAAACAAAACAAAAAAAGTGGAAAAAAATTAAATATAGCAACAATAAGTATTTTGTTGTAAGTAGAAACAAAAAAACAAAAAAGCAAAAACTGGGCACCCACGGCCTGAATACGACTAGAAACCCTACCATAGGCCAGGATTCAGACCCGCGGGAGGCCCAGTAGGCCCATAGGCACAGATTGCACGGTTAGGCCCAAAAGCCTGCTTTAGAGAGGAGCTCGAGAGGGAAGGCACACCGCACCTTATAAACAGGTGCGGCTCCCTCTCAACTAGCAAGGTGGGACTAAACATTTGGGCGCGGGGTAGCACAAGGCCTTTGGTCCCGGTTGGTGGCACCAACCGGGACTAAAGAGGGGCATTGGTCACGGTTCGTGGCACCAACCGGGACC
>NW_021288068.1:0-618 GCF_002162155.2 Triticum dicoccoides
TGACCTAAAAGCAAAAAGAATTAAAAAATAAAGCAAAAAACAAAAGAAAATAAATAATACAACAAACAAAACAAAAAAACTGGAAAAAAATAAAAATATCTACAGTAAGTATTTTGTTGTAAGTAGAAACAAAATAAAATAAATAAAGCAACAAAGAAAACAAAAAAAAAGTGTTTTCAAATTTGAAAACTAATGGCACTAACAGAAAGTTTATAATTTTTCTAAAACTAAAAGCAAAAAGAATTAAAAAATAAAGCAAAAAACAAAAGAAAATAAATAATGCAGAAAACAAAACAAAAAAAGTGGAAAAAAATTAAATATAGCAACAATAAGTATTTTGTTGTAAGTAGAAACAAAAAAACAAAAAAGCAAAAATTGGGCACCCACGGCCTGAATACGACTAGAAACACTACCATAGGCCAGGATTCAGACCCGCGGGAGGCCCAGTAGGCCCATAGGCACAGATTGCACGGTTAGGCCCAAAAGCCTGCTTTAGAGAGAAGCTCGAGAGGGAAGGCACACCGCACCTTATAAACAGGTGCGGCTCCCTCTCAACTAGCAAGGTGGGACTAAACATTTGGGCGCGGGGTAGCACAAGGCCTTTGGTCCCGGTTGGTG
>NW_021288069.1:0-1186 GCF_002162155.2 Triticum dicoccoides
TGGAGCTCAAGCATTCGCTGTTTTATGGAGATGAGCAACCGGTGTGCTAAAGGAGCCAATTAATCATATTTTTTTACATATTCAAAGAAGTACAATATTGGATAATGTAAAAGAAAGGTTCCTCATGGGGCTTCTTGTGCCGGAAATGTACCTCGGTGTGTCCTTGGCCTCTTTTAGATGAGAGTCATCTTGGTGTGCGAGCTTATCCTAGGACCATGGGTTGCTGAGATCAGTGTCATCTTGGTAGGCTGCCGGAGGTTTTCTTTAGCCAAGATGCATTGAGTGTGGTTGTTGGTTCAGTTGATGCTCTCTCGGGTTGGTTGGGGAGCGCCAACAAATGCATTTACCTCTGACCACGCCGAGTATCGTGGTCCACCAAGTTTCATACTTTTTATCATTTTTACGTGCAAAATTCATACAACAACAACAACAACAACAACAACAACAACAACAACAACAACAACAACAACAACAACAACAACAACAACAACAACAACGACGACGACGACGACAACGACGACGATGATGATGACGACAACAACGACGACGACGACAAAGCCTATAATCCCAAACAATTTGAGGTATACTTGAGGTGAAACCCATAAGATCTCGCAACCAACTCATGGTTATGGCACATGGATAGCAAGCTTCCACGCACCCCTGTTCACGGCTAGTTCTCTGGTGATATACTCCAATCCTTCAGATCTCACTTAAGGGACTCCTCCCATGTCAAGTTCAGTCTACCCCGACCTCTCTTGACATTTTCAGCACGCTTTAATCGATGGCTATGCACTGGCTCTTCTGGAGTCCTGTGCCAAATATGCCCAAACCATCTCAGACGATTCTGGACAAGTTTCTCTTCGGTCGTTGCTACCCCAACTCGATCTCATATATCATCATTCCGCTGGTCCTTCCTTGTGTGGCCACACATCCATCTCAACATGCGCATCTTCGTCACACCTAACTGTTGAACATGTCATCTTTTAGTCGACCAACACTCAGCGCCTTACAACATTGCGGGTCGAACCGCCGTCCTATAGAACTTGCCAAAAGCAGAGGATACCAAAAGCTTGGCGTCACTTCATCCATCCAGCATTGATTCGATGGTTCACATCTTCATCGATATCATCATCCTTTTGCAGCATTGATCCCAAATATAGAAAGGTGTCCCTCCGAGGCGCCATCT